>NC_079158.1:62855763-63018346 GCF_947563725.1 Argiope bruennichi | reverse complement strand
GTTATCGGTGTACATACAGATGAACGTTTGCTTGAGTGCCTCTTATTCAAAATTACAATCCTTCTCCTCTTCAGGAAATTCGCCCCATCTACTCCATCTCGAGGAAAATTTGTTTTAGAAATTAATTACAATATTATTTTATTAAAAATTTAGTATGTTTGAGTAGTTTTTTCACAACATATTTTAAAAATATTATCTCTCAAAAATATTTTTTTCGATCTGGAAATTAATTTTTTTTATAGTCATTAGTTTTATTTTTATAAAAAATTTTCTTTAATTAAAATATGCTATAATTTTTGAAAAGTTAGAACATTATAGTTACAAACAAAAACATTAAAAACAATAACATTAACATTACAATATAATAAGACACAAAATATAATATTTTTTGTTAAAGTTATAACATATCATTAAATTTAATAAAATTATTTTACAATTTTGTATATAATTTTTGAATATTGAAATTATTGTTAAATTTTGCTTTGCACAAATATTTAGTTTTCACTTAATGATAAAATTTATTTTATTTTATAGCAGGCTTGGAGAAAGGCAAATACATTTTCTCTCAAATTTCAATTTTCATTAAATTAATTTTATTCCAGCTTTATGTAAAAAAGTAAGATGTTCTAAATGAATGTCTCCTACATCAAATGTTTAATAGCCATGAAAGCTAATTTTCCTGGTGACCAAACCAGTGAAAAGCGAATAATACTGTTACAAATCTGTAATTTTGCTACCCGGCCCGAATAGTGTCATCGTAAGAAAGACAATTGTACGATCTGTCCTGTGCATGTTGAGTGGATGCCGCGTCAATAACCTCGGAGCTTGGCGACAAATTTGGCGACCGTTTGGCAAGTTGGCGATGAATTTGGCGAGTTTGGCGACTAAATGGATACTACTGGAAAGTTCGAGAACTTTCACGATCCATCCACTAAGACTCAAGATACAGCCAGGTACGCCCTGATTGGTCCGAAGATTCCAGCCCCGCCCCCCGGAACTATAAAAGACGGGCACTCAGAAGCTACGAAGTCGTCGTGTCGTGTGTATCGTCAGACGTTGTGTGGATCGTCAGAAATGGTTGTGCGAGTGGTCGGAGTCGCCGACGAGTAAGCAGATTTGAGAGGATCAGACAGCAAGCAAGCTGCTGAGCTATTAGAGATTAAATGCGCTGCGTCATTACAATTGAGTGGCGGTATTTGTAGCAGAAGAAAAATTTTTGTAACAATACAAAAGCTAATAGGAAATGCATTTTGGGAAATATCAAGTCCACCTGTCCGATTCGATTCAAAATTTCTTAATTACCATAAATTTGGATTAAAAGAACATAAATTATATTTATTTGTCTTTTAATCTGCTTATGAATTATAATGATCCCATATAGAATAGATGACAATTTGTCTTTTGATGAATAAATCCAAAATTTTACTCTGATATACAATTCAATATAGAGAATATAATTAAAGTATCAAATTTAAAAAAAATGCAGAAACGGACAAAAAAAAAATATTAGGTTTAATTGTAAAATCAACAGGAGAGATCTGCTCAAAAGTTTTTCTTATGCTCTCTGATGAATGTATTTGTTTATTATTAATTGCATGCAATTAGCAAAAAATAGTTTCAAAAGAACCTATTAGAGCGCCATCATTGGCGATTCTGTGCTGAAAGGCAGTTAATAAACGAGTGCTAACAAACTGAATGTGTATTTTGAACAAATTTTTCCGATCGAAAACCAAAATTTGGTACAGAACTACAACTGTAGTCACAAAATTACATTCAGTTATTTAAATCAAAGCGGTTATGAGCTATCGCGTTTATATGCTTGAGAAAGCACAGGCCGAAAAACAAACAACCTTTGGACAGATTTGGTTCAAAATATGGCACAGATATATTTTTTATATGCTAAATCTCTGAAATAAATGTAATTTATTTAGTTTTCTTCATTTTGAATTTTTTGTGTTAAAATGAATTTTGTCGTTCAAAGTTTGAAAGAAATTTCCAAATTTGGTGTAAAGATCATTTATCAAAATTAATCCATCTATCTCAAATCATTTTAAATGATCGTCTTAAAAAATAAGCAGAGACAAATATATGGATTGACGTAATTCGAAAAATGTGTTTTCTCAACTCTGTGTGGTCAGAAACTGCACGATTTCTTCAAAAATTCGAATTTGATTTTTTCGATTATTACAATAATTATTCCTTACTTTGTAACACGTTTACAGACAGACATGATTCCAAAGATATATTTTTTGAACTGAGGGTGGTTTGAAAAGTTATAGATTCATCCGAGTTGAATTTTTTGATAATTATAATACTTTCTCTTTGTATATTTCATGTACAAAAAGTAAAAATTGATTCTCTTATGTGGTTTAAAATATGGTAATGTATCAAAATTTTGATGATGATTTATTAACTTTCTTATATTAGAGCAAATTTTTTCTGCAAAACTTCCTTTTCCTATTATTCAGAAGAAGATAAAAACACACACACCTTTCTTTCCCTCCAGACGAATCTAGGAACCCTCCCCCCCCCACTTTTCTCTCCCTTCAGACGAATCTGAAAAAACAAAACAACAACATGTTTTTGTGAGAAGTAACTACATAATGGGATTGCTTTTCTACTTTAAGCTTATTAAATATTTGATTTAGCAAGCGTGTTAAAGAGATTGAATGTGGTTGAATCAATCAAGACATCTGTGGAGAAATTGGATACAATTTTCTTTAATCCAAAAAGTAGATTGAATCAGTGAGCTTCCCAGCAAATTGATAAGCTCTCAGGGAAGAAATGGGATTAAATGCCTAGTTCTCGGAAACTTTATGCTGCTATTGGGTTAATAGTTTCCGGATTTTTTGGAGCTTTTTCCTAAATAAAGTTTAGAATAATAATTGTTTTACACCAAGACTCATCCTTATATTACATCATGCAGATTAATTTATTTTAATAAAATTAATTTTTAAATCTTTGATTTCTATAGAACTCCAAACAATATATTAATTTTATTCTTAAATATTATAAATCATAGAGTAAGTTTTAGTAAATGCTCAATAACAATGAAATGAATAGTAATTTTCTTGTAAGTTAAATATTATGTTATCATCTCACAAGCAATCCAAATGGCGACAGCCAAGATTCGTTTTAGTAAACTATGTTTGAACTGGTCAAACATTGGAAGATGAAATTTCTTTCACTTTATTGAATTAAAATTTTTTTCAACTTGGAAATTATTTTGAGCTTTTTTACTACATAAAAACTGCTTCAAGATTTATGCATATGTTGATATTTTTTCAAGCTAAATTATAAAAATATTATTGCAGAAAAATAATACATACAGTATTAAATAAAAATACATATTTTTAATAGCATAACTCTAATTACCATGCCCCTTTTCCAGAATAAATAAATTTTTTGTTTGATTTTTCAATATATAGATTTCATTTTGCAATCAAATTTAAATAGTTTTCTTCGTTTCCTCAAACATTGAATCATTTTATTTTCTCCAATTGTTGAAGGTTAAGCAAAAAATATACTGCTAATTCTTTGTGCAGTTTACATTAGAAATACAAAAATTAAGTTCCAGTTCATCTGTCCGCGGTTCAAAATAGCGAGTTCTGTTCTAAAGCAGCCCAAGTTTTGCTTTAAAACGGGACGTTCATATAACTAAACTAAACTCACTAATTATCAATTTACATTTGCAATCGTTGTATAGAACGTTTAAGAGTAACGATGTTGAATTGAAGCACTTGGGTTTTTAAATGCGCATGTTATTGTTTTTCAATAATACTATTACTTTTCTTGTTACATAAAAAAAAAATGCACAAGCCACCATTTCCATTACTAAATTTTTGCAAACTAAAAATCTATTACTTAAATATTGAGTTAATCTCTTTATCAGATTTATTTTTCTCTATTATGAAAAGTATAAAATAATTGCTACAATCTAATATCTCTCGAAGCATTTAAAGATTTTTCCCAAAGAAAATAATTGTTTTAAAAGTGCAATGACCCAAAACTTTTTTTATAAAACATAATTTATGAAATCAATACTTAAGTAAAGGAAATTACGCAGGCTTTAATAAATTATTGCTTGGTTATTAATGTCATGCATTCTTTATAATGGAATAATTCAAATGAATGTCATTATAACGAATGCTTGTTTTTTAAGCATTATTAATTGAATCTCTTAGAGTGGAGTGCGAACTTATATAATAAAGAACTTTTTAATTGAAATTATTTAGGAAGATTTATTTCGTTCGTTCAAAAATGAAGCTGAAGAGGGGGCATCTAATTAACATTAATAAATATTAAATACCATATAATGATACATACTTTTCATAAAGCTCTTGATGAATATTTTAGCGGAAATTTAATAAGACTCTGGAATTTGATTCCCTTTTGTTTTGTAAAATGATCTTTATAATTTTATAATTAAGGAATAAAAATGTGAAAAATTCAGATGAAATCTGGTTTATGGGACATTTAAGAACAAAGCAATCTATTTCAAAGAGAAAAAAAATGTTATTTTGGAGTAGTGATGCAAAAGATAACGTAAAAGAGAAAACTTTTTGAGAAATTATTGAACTAATTCGTAGAAAATTATTAGCGGATATTTTTCTGTATTTAAGTTTTCATTCATTACATTCAGTGCAATTTTTATTATTATTAAGAGTATCATTAATATTTAAAGAACAGGCCTGTAAAAAAATACATTTTGAAAATGTTTTCAATTTATATTAAGATTTTTATACAATTTTCAGTCCTGATTTTTTAAATAAAATTCATATGTTAATCAGAATTTCAGAAATTTATATCACCAAAATGAATTTTTATTTCTAGAAAGTAACTCAAATTAAAATATGTTTTACTTTTACTTTATCACTTCATATACACACTTTGCGTTTACCTCCTGGTTCTAACACAATGTAAATTATAAAAATGTTCATGGAAAAGGTTACTCATAATACTATTTTAATGCAAATTAATTATAATATACATATTAAGTGAGAATTACTTATATGCTTTTAACAGATTTCTTTTTTCATGAAAACGTTTTCACTTTACTTCTGTTGAATTAGTTGGAGGGGGGGGGGATCGTTGCTTTTCAAGAGTCAACAAAAGCTATGGAAATAAATAAAAACTTTTTTGCATCTATCCGATAAAGTACCATATGTTACAAACAATGTGTGCTTTTTTCTTACATATGCCTCTTTAATGCGGGACTAATGTAAAAGATTAATTCATATTAAAAACTCTATACATTCGAAACAAATATTCAAATATGTGTGATATATGAAAATAACTGTAAACTCACCAAGATTTCTCTATGTATACTTCCAAGTCGTTCAACACCTATTCTGCAGATAGTTGAACTTGCTTTATACATTTGAGGCTGAAAAAATGACGTGCTATTTTGAAAGTTAAAAGAGATTCTTCAAAGGTAATGTTTTTTCTGCCATTTCATAGACAAAGATCTTCTTCTTCCCAGGGATTTTGTATTGCAACAAGAGTTGTCACCCTTTCATTGGAGCATTAAAATTTGTCAATATATGGACGATGGACTTCCGCAGTGCTGGATTGGAAGTATTACTGAGAATATCTGGCTATATTCCGTTCCCTTTTTCCGGAACAAGTGATTGAACAACTTGCGATTTCTTCTTTTCGGGGCATATTAAGGACTTTATTTATATTCTACCAGTATCAAAGCATTAGAAAAACTCAGGAAGTGGACCATCGAAAGAATGGTCTAATAGGTTGAGGGTATTAAGTGCATAAAATGATTTTAACGTCCACCTGAGAGTGTGTCATGTGATCAGGGGGTGCACATTGAAGATTATAGAGCTTGCAAGAAACTTGGTGAGTTTGCGGCTAATTGTATATAACAGTTATGTTTATACTGTAATACTTCTGAATGTATAGCATTTGAAAATGAAAGGATCTTTTATATTAGCTCACTATAAGAATTATCATACTTCATTTTCAACTTTAAAATTTATCTTTTGGCTCAAATATTGAGAAGTCTTTTATTTCAGAATTTACATCCATTGCTTAGAGGACAAAATTCTTAATTTTATTTTAATTCGCAATGTAAAAAAAAACATTGAAGTATTTGTCTATTACTCAATATCCTCTAGTATAGGGAACAGAGAATCATTTCCATTTTCTATTACAGGCTCAGCAATTAAATGAAGTTATTCTACAAAAGGAAATGAAGAAGAAAAATATTTTGGTTACAGCTGGCAGCAGTCTTTTATTTATTTCTTATTCGCAGCCGTAACTGTCTACTGAATCAATCGTTCTGATTTCTTTAGACAGCATCTGTCGATGGTTAAGAACAATTTCTTACAATTCGCTAAGCACTCTGGGAAGTGGAAAATTTTCACCGACAAGGAAGTGGTAGTCGTCTTTGTTCTGCTTTATATATATAGCGCCATCTGTTGATCTTCAACTTTTCAGAAAGAAACCGTATTTCGATCTTAACTTTTAAGTTGCCTCTGAGAGGTATACAAATGGCATACAAATATTTTATCTCTTTTTTTTTAATAAAAGGAACGATGTAATAATACGTGATTTTGTGAGGATTTATACTTTATTTATCCCAGAAAGTTTATATTTCTTATTTCTTTACTTCCCAATCCTAATGAAAAGATTTATCCTTTTTAGGAATTGTATACCCAGATGATTGAGAATTAGGATTGGTATAATAGTGACAGATTTACTTTTTGCTTTATGTTTGCCGTTAAAATTTAAGTACAAAATCGAAATCTGGGGAGTCAAATATTGTCATCATTGTAACAATTCTATCGATTTTGGACTATTAATTCTTCTTTGGAAAGTTAAAGTTATTTTCAAACTAAAGACTAAATGACAGAATTATTCTTAAAGATAGTTTAAGGAACACTAATAAGCTAAATAAAAAGTACTATTCTAAAAGGAAAGGTTAAAGCAAGGGGAAAATACTTTAAAATCAAATTCAATATCTCTATTATTTCCTATAGCTTGCCAAATGTAGGCTAAAATTATAATTAATGTTCTTTCTTTTCATTCATGATAATTGTTATCACAGTTCAAAATTTATCCATTATAATAGAAACTTAACATTGTGTAAAACTTTGCAAATTTGCAAATGAATCTGAAGTTAATTGATGCAAATGGGGCTGATGATAAATATTAGTTTGCATATTTTATTTTTTCATCATTACTTTTTAAAGGGAATAATTTTATGTAAATTTATGTCTTTATAAGGAACATAAATATAATAAACTACAACTACGTTAAGTAATCTACATATAACAGTTTTCATGAAAGTCTAAATATGTGTAAAATAATCTGTAATATCAGTTTAATATATTTGTTTCTTATTAGATAGTACATGATAGTGAAAAATTGTTTGCTAAACTGAATGAATATGCATTATTTCAAATGTTCTTAAAATTTTCGAATTTAGTTTTACATAGCTTATATGCTGTAATATTTATTAATAAAATACATCCAACCTTTCTTTTATAACATATTCTTTATTTTGAGTTTGAAAAAATGTTTCTGTTCACATTCTTAACTATAATGTTTCAGATTTGACTGATACTGAACGACGAGTTGTTATTGTTACGAATTTATGATATTGCTTTACTGAGCAATAGTTTCCTGAACAGGAGAAGAGTTTTTCAGATACCTCAATTGGATGGTGGAAGAAAGATGGTTCAATGACTTGACATTCTTGACAGTCAATTGACGTCTTGGCAACAAAAATGAGGGACACAGAACATTCGAGAATCAAGGTGATATCCATATAAGGTTTGGCGTTTGTTTTAGAGCATTCGATGCTTTTACACAAGAATTATAAAAAGCGAAATCGAGAGAGGTAACAGGCGAGCGAATTCTTTATTTGGAATGCTGATCTTCAGTGAGTTCTCTTGGGCACTTCTTAGTGTTACGATTATTTAAAACGATTTGTTGTTTGTGTGTTGATGATTTCAACAAGTTCTATTCTTGTATACTTTTCGGCTGTGGGTTTTGTCATCAGTGTTTCGTCTAAAATTAAGTGTCATCATCTTTATTGAACCTATTGGACTTTTCACCGTACAGCTACCTAATGGACTTTTTATATAGCAGTATTGTTTATTTTCAGCATTGAAAAAAGTTCTTATCTTCCAGGTTCCAACGATATCGAGAAGAATAACCTCATGCTATTTGCCTCATGCCATATGCCTCTGAAGAAATGTGAAGCTGAAAAAAGGTGCGCTAATTGTTTTCTATTCCACCCCCTTTTCTTTAGAATTATATTTTCTGTCGCTATTAGCAGTGTTTTTTCGGCTGATTTAGAGAATGTATGTCTTCCTAGTAGAATAAAATTCTAAATTTCTTATTTTTTTATATATTCTGATATGATACATGATTGTGCATGGAGTTTAAGATAAATTTTGTACTAAATCCAAAATTATATTTACTGTAATTTTTTGGATAAAAATGAGGAAAATTAGCATCAATCCATTTTATTTACTGCATGGAGAAACTGAGCAATTTTCTACTTCATGCTAACTCAGGTTTATCATATACAAAATGATTTATGTGTGCAAAAAACACGTGAAATTTTGATATTTTTAAATATAAATCAGCATTTTTTAAAAATATACATGACAATCATAAAAAGACATTTTTAATTAATAAAATACATTTTAACTAAAATTTAGAAGATTAGATTTCTTATTTCAATGATGTTCTACTTTTTATTTATTAATTCATTATTTATTTTTATACATGTTATGAAATCTTAAATTCTTTATTCTTAAATTCATTATTCGATGGGATAACTCAAATGGAATAAAAATTAGTTAATTCAATCGATAACTGAAATTCGAAGATTGAAAGTAAAGTTCTGAAAACATTTAATAAATAAAGTAATATTTTGACAACATAAACACTCAAGCGCAAAAAATGTGAAAACTCTACAGTATTAAAAAGTAAATAAATAATCAATTAAAAATTAAATTTTCCAAAACATGAATGATAAAAGTGTGTAAAATAAATTAGTATGAATAAAATGCTATCGAAACCTATTTTTATCTGAATATTTTATCTGTATTCAGATATAAGAAAAAGTCAAAAGGTAAATTTTTTTTATTCACTGACTTTTATTTTACTTACTTTACTGACTTGATAAATTATGTTCATTTTTACTAACGTCTTTTACTCTGAAAGTAGACTGCAACATTTCATTTCATAATTTTTTACATTTTTTTTCGTGTTTTTATACAAGAATATTTTTCAAACAATGTATTCTAAAATCTTTTGCAGAAACTAATCGAGCTTAAATATAATTCGTGTGAATATCTTGAAATAAAAATAACGATATAATGCTATCAAATTTTGTTCAGATCCCGGTTTGATAAAATACATTCGCATAAATAACATTTCAATATTTAAAAAGAAATTCTTTTATGGAGCTTCACCACTAAAACGAATTTAGAACAAGGAGGAAACATCAAATATTTTATTCTAGAAAAATATCTTACAATCCCAAAACAATGATTTATTTTCATATATGCGATTTGAATAATAAAACAAAACAAACGAGATTTTCCTCTCTTCTATCTGGAATATGGATCTTTCATAAGAAAACCCTAATTTAATTTCGATGAAATGGTTGTTAGGCAGGGTTCTAGAAATTCAAAACAGAAATATCATATTTCAACTGCATAAATATTCAGTTTGAATATGGAAACTGCAAAAAGATAACTATCGGATTTGAATCATATCAACGCAATCGGCAGATAGAAATGACATGTAGTAAATCCCATTTACGATAAGAGAAACTGATTTTAAAGACTTGCATAAGATTATCATATTTGAACGAATTTATGAGAATTCTTTTTTGTAGTATGGTGCAATGATACATATTTAGTGATTTTTTGAGAACTGATTTCATAGTGTGTAGCAGTGAAGTGTATTTAAAGAACTGCTATTTGGAACGATCATGAAAATATTTTATTTTTGAGAATTAGTTTCTTTATGTGTAGCAACGAAGCAAATTTAAATAACTGATTCCGTAACCTAGTTCAACTAATTGCATAAGGTACGATCATGAAAATTGGTTCCCTAATGTGTAGCAGCGAAGTGCCTTTAGAGAACTGAGAATTTCGTAACATGGTTCAACTAATTCTATAAGGTACGATCCTGAGAATAGTTTATTTTTGAGAATTGATTGTATGATTTTTAGTAACATAGGCATTTAAAGAATTGATTTCGTAACATTGTCCTATCAATTTTATTTCGGACTATCATGAGAATAGTTAGTACTTATTCATTTTTTTATGCACTTCTCAAGATAAATAGCAGAAAAAAGCAACAACTGGTAATTCGGCATTGGCGATCTTGGTGTTATCTAAAAATTACCAAGTAAAACTGAGAATGAAGCGATCTTGGCATCTTATGTATAATGGAGCATGACGATATTGACATAATTTGAAAATCATCGTGTAAACCGATTATCTTGACGTAATCTGAAAATGGCCAAATAAATGTGGTTGCTGTAAAAATAAACAAGCATCGAATAGATTTCATAATATGGTGCAACTAAGAATAGTAGAACATTGGTTAACTAAATTTGGATTAACCGAAACTGGATTATCCGAAATGCTACAGAAATCGCAAATCCAAAAAGCATTCACTGTACTGTACGGGAATGCTGTTTTAGTTTTCTCTATGATTTGTTTAGTAATGAAGTGATTCAATACCTACTGTCATCTTTTCTATGAGAATGGAGTGGAAGATTGTTGCTCGAAAACACTGGGAGGGACTCAAGAAAACAAGTAAGATTTTTTTTCACCATTTAAGGAATATACTATAAATTATTACTAAATATAAATTTATGTATCTACTATGTTCCGAAAAATGCAATATTAGTTAAAAAGAACACAAATACAACTTAAAAAGCGATTTATAAACTAATTATGCACCCACAATATTTCAGAATTACATATTGTTTTTTCAATGTCAAGAGCTACTTTTATGAAAATCGTGTTTCGCTACAGTGAAAAAGACCATGCGCTATTTGTTAGATGTTCTGTTTAGGGATAATATTCAGAATTTGGGATAACACAATTCCACGGAAAGATTGTTTCCTAAAAGGTTCTATTATATATGTGATATATACTTAAAGTATGATATTGAGAGTTAGTTTTCCCCTGCTGGTGTGTTGAAGAAAATTGTGGCAGGATATTTGTCTCAGATGTTATCTTCCTTATCTGGTCACGGTTCAAAATGACTCATTCAATAATACCCAAATCTACCACAATTATGGTACTTAATACAGAAGGTGTACAATGTTATAGATTATCATCCATTTAGTGCGAAAAGTTTAACATAAATATTAAGAATAGTAAGAAACACACGATTAAAAACGATTGCCAAAATAACAGCTTAAATGGGCTGGCGTCCTGGCACAGGAGTAGTGCGTCTTCCCCGTGATCTGGGCCTCCCGAATTCGAGTAACGGTTCGGGCATGGTTGTTCCTTTTCTGTGTTCTATCTATGAGGTGTGTGAATGTACTCCCTGTAAAAAGGGGTTGTGCAAGCTAATGCGATGCATGAAGTAGCTAAGTCGTATTCTTGGCCCTACTGAAAAAACAAGAGACACACACTCGGCTTAAATCGCTGACAGATCTGTCAGCAGGCTTGTCAAGTGGCATAAATACCAACAACTGAAATGCTGTTTTTATATGGAGAGTGTGGCGAATTGACGATGAACGATGATAGAACCTGGGACCTTGTGGTTCGCAGTCCAGTAACATACAAAAACAATTGCTCGTGTCGCGTAGCTTTTAACTGGATTATAGGCTTTCACCACAGACTCTTCCTCCAGTGAGTCGGAGGTGAGACGAACGATATGGCTGGTGAGTAGTGATGTATCGTGCTGTTGAGTTTAATGCGCCTGTACTCATTTGAGTAGTGCCAAGCGTTATGGCGAGTGGGTGTGGGTGAGTTGTTGCTGCTGCGTCAAGTGAATCTGACGACTTTAGTTTGCTGTGGGTAGATGGCGCCACAACAGCTGTACGACGGTTGAAGGTTCATCGTCCGAGGTCATCAATGTAGCGGTTGGTTATGAGCGAGGATAGGTGGTTCGCAGCCCAGTAACATGACCACAATACAAAAGCAACTGCTCGTGTAGCGTAGCTGTTAACTGGCTTATAAGCTTTCACCACAAGAGTTATCAGATCTAATGTATGTTTTTAGCAGATATACTATGAATAGACGAGGCATATTTTGAGTCTAATTTGTGTACAATTGATATAATATATTATTATGCGCTGACAATTCCTGCTTAAGCTCTAAATGTTTGATTACAAGAATGCTGAAAAATAAAATATTTGTGCTGAATAATCAGTAGCAGATAGTATTAAGAAATTCTATCAAATGAGATTAACGGAGAAAAATAATAGGGGTTTCTGCATGGTGTAATATCCGATCTTTCTGATTTTTCCGTTGTGTCCCGCCAGGAATAATACGTTCATAATTAAAGATAAGTCCTTTCAATCAAAAAAATGAGAGGCATAATAACAATTAATTATTCAATTCTTCTTCCGCTTTCCATGATGTCACATTGTTTGAACTCGTAATCAAACAAATCTCTATTTTTTTTTTTTTTTTTTTTTTTTAGTATTAATGCGCTCAAGAATTTTTTGCACAAAATCGATGATCCTTTACAACTTCGTTATTGATATTTTTTCATATATGTCAACATTTTTTCTCGAAGGGAATACTAATTCCGAATTTTGCTGTAAGGCGGCTTTCTCATCACTTTGATCATCGCCATTTTACTGTATCTATACATCATTTTTATTACTGTTCCTGTCGCAATTCTGCCTTTTATGTAAGAGGATTTTTGTCAGTGACTAGGATTTACATATCGAATTTTATATATCAAAATATACTAGGAGAATGTATAGTATGCTTTTTTATTTTTTATATATCTTTTATATGCTTTAAATTAATAATTAGAAAATATCTCTTATATAACCATTCACTGTGTGCAAGTTCAACAATTCATTCCCTGTAAAGTTATAAAATTAACACGATATGAAATATTAAAGATCACATTCAAAGGATAAGATGGTAACCATGAGTATTTTTAACACCAGAGAGGACAAATATGGAGGTATCTTGTCAATAATAAAAACTATTTTTGCAATATATGATCTATCATAGGAAGAAATTTGAAAAACTGATATAAAAAGGAAATATTTTTGCACCATTCTGAAAATTATTGAAAATATACAGGAAGAAAATGTCTAGATAGATAAGTTTTATTTAAAGAGAGCTTGATTTAGTGTTATGTAAGCCTTTCGTACCTTTTATTGAAATGAAAAATATCGAAATTGTAATTATACAAATTTAGGACATTGTAACTAAATAATTAAATAGGGAAATATTCAGTAGAAAATGTCTAACAATCACACATCTATCTATCTATCTACTTATTTTTTAAGATGATCAACCATTTCTTTTGTGATTTGTTTTTCTAAAATTTTCGTAGATTTAGAATCTTTTTTATCTTGGATCAAAAAGCGAACAGAGTTTAGCTGTTCTTCGCAAACAAATACTTTCATAAAAATGAATGGGTGTAGTGAAAGTGTTTGAACAAAACCGCTCGATATTCTTTGCATTAAAAAAAAATTCTACACAAGGTTCTGTTTTTTCAGAAAAAATTACTTCCGACTTTTCTCCTTTTCTCCAAAAGGCTTTGCGGTTTTTGGTATACAAAGAAAAGTGATGTCCGTCGACATGAGAGAAGAATTTGAATTTCAAAGATCCACTCACCGTGTAATATGAAGGAAATGTGAAAGCTTTTGGGCCGTACAAAAACTAGTTCCACTTTTTCAGCTTCTTTTTCTCTATTTTTCTCTCCCTGTGTTTTCGATTTTTCATTTTTTTGGGCAAGAAATTGCTCTGTCGAAAGTTACAGGGAAAGTTGAGATGTATTTGGTATTTTTTTCGTTTTTTGTAAAGTTGAATGCATTTGGTTACAGGTATATAGAGCTTATTTGACCTACAATTTCTGTGAGTATTGAGATATGTTTCTCCTTGGTGTAGCTTTTGAACTTTTTTTTAAAAAAAGTATGATTTTTTTTTTTGCAATAAAATGAGAAAAATAATGTTGAAATTCTTTAAATTCTGTCAAAGTATTTATGCAATTACATAACCATTCGATTCTTCGTTCTCATTTTTAGAAATTACAACATTATCGTTTAAGGTTTATGTACACACTTGAAACTTCGAGAATCGGTCAAAATTTCGAATATTTTTTTATTACTTAATAATGTTTTCTGATTCTTGAGCTTTCAAACGATACCAAGATGTTGTCAATATTCGAAATATTTCTCGAGTTATAATGATTTTTCTTGAGGTGCTTTCATTAAAAACTATAGTTACAGTTTTTTTAAAACTCATTTTATGAAGAATGATATTTTTCCACTATGTTGCTTCATTCAAACAATCATAACTCAACAAGAAATGAACCAAATACAATTATTTATATATCAAAATAATCTATATGAAATAGCGGAATGTCTGTGCTTCAATCAAAGTTATATTTAAAGAAATAAAGTTTTAAATGCTATTTAAAAGTTAAAATTACAGAAAAAATCTCGCTTTTTCTATTCATCGTTGATGAAAAAAATGTTAAAACAAAAACTATATATTTTTATAATTTTATTGAGGCAGACAACGTGAAGACTAATATTAGGCATCATTTCCAACTAGAATTGTGTGTCTGTACAAATTAGAATTTAAGACATCATGTTTCAAAAAATAGGCTAATTAGCTCATTTAATATTATTTAATTAATTTATAATTAGTGTAATATGTTTTTTTCTCACTGAAATGAGTTTAAACATATATTAATGACCTACTGTGAAAAAACTGGATTTTTAAAGTTAAAATAAAAAAAAAGCTTCTAGTGTATACGAACACCTTAATATTATTGAATATATTTATCAAAATTAAAGCTCAAAAATTCAGTATTTGATTTTAGCTAAAAATAGATTTGATTTATTGGGATTAAAAAAATTATAAAGTGTTTATTAAATTAAAAAAATTATTCAGTTTCAATAATTAAATAACGGTATATAATCATGGTTCAATGAAGTTATTAATTTGAAATGTGAAACATTATTTTAAAGATGTTTATACAATGTTTTACAAAAATGATATGCATTTGAAACTTTATGTAATTCTATATGAATCTTTATAATAAACGTTTAAAATCTGGCATATAAATAATTTTGATAGGAAAAATTAGATTGTCCAATATAAAATTTCTGAAGTATTTCATGTAAAATAAATATGAATAATTTTTGGTAATTTTATTTAAGCCTTGCATTTACTTGATTTTGACCTTTTAATAAAGAAATAAATTTAATATGTTTGCAGAATATGCTATAGTTTGTATGCATATTAAAAATTATATTTGAAGGATAAAAATACAAGCGAATCACTCTAAGTATGAAGCAGTGAAATGGTCGATTTTGACAAAAAGAATCTCCATGTCAGAACATATATTTGTAGGATATCTATTGAGGTTTTGTGATGTTACATGCTGAAATTGCAGTTTGCAAATACGGTAATCACGATTCCAACAAATGTTGTAGCATATAATTTCAGTTAAATTTATCATATACTCATTAGTAAAGATTTTTAAAAATTCAAACACTTCAGATATATTTTATTTTGAAAATAAATGGTAGTTTAAAGTTATCATGCACTTTATCTTATAAAATTGCATTTTTTTGTATTAAAATGGCATAGAAATTAGATTGTGTTCCTGTTTACACAAATGTTATCAAAATTAATTTTTTTTGTTTGCAAAAATGACAGAGCTTTATGAAATCATGTATTGATCTAGAAAAATATTGCTTTTGAATCTTATAAAGGCTTGCAATTCTTCCTCTGCTCCTTTCATTAAAACTTTGTTTAGTTGCCTTAGCATCTTCATCCTTTTTTTTCTATCCATTATCTTTTTGTATCTATGTTCTATTCACCGTTATATATTGAAAGAAATAACATCGCTCCATATCCATGTGAATATAATCTTTATTATTATTTTAATAATTTTTTTTCTCTTAGATCATTATTAAAAGAACGAGATCAAGAGAATTTTCATAAAGCTGATATTCTTTAACAATGATTTATTCCAATCTACTGATTACTCTTTCATTGTAATTGTTTCTAAGAGTCAGATACGGGTAAAGACTTATTAAAATAAAAACCCTCTCCGTTATTATATTTGAATATGTACATAGATCATAATATATGCCAACAGGAACATATAAACATTAACCTTTGCATATTTATTAGCAAAAGATTTAGTAAATAAAATTTCTGTAGGTACAATATAACGTAAAGTTATGAATTAAAAATTATAAATTATTATAAACTATTTCGGAAAATCAAGAATACCTAATTCAAAGCTCACACATAAAAAAATGTAGCTGTAATTCATTTTTATAATTTAAATAACTCCTTGTCCCTGCTAAAACGTATTATGATGAAATATCATTTTTCAGCCACAAACATAATATTTTCATCTATATGAGAAACAAATGAAAAAACAATAATTTTAATATTGTCGGTTGACTGTGCGCGAGTTGCGAAGGGATACATTGAAATTTGAAATTTCCACAATCTCTGTAGTAATTGAATTCTGGCTAATTTAATATTCTTATGAAGCCTGTAGTTTTCATGATATTATTCTAGGCGAAATTGCTTCTAATTATTTTCATTAACAAACATTTAGTTCAAAAATTTAGAATTGTTTGATATATATATAAAAAAAATTCCAAAATAAGTTGCAATAAATCTTTTTGGAAAAGATCAGCAGTCATGTTGTTTTGTTTTTAAATTTTTTCTTTTTCGTAATTTAAAATTAATGATATTTTTGGAAAAAATATTTATTTTTTAAAATAGGAAGAAGTGTATAAAATTTCTTAAGAGTCTAAATGTATTTAGGACTTTAAGCAAGATATAAACGATAGAAACAACAGTTTTCTTTCAAAAAAGTTTTTTTACTTCACATATAAATCTAGTAGTATCTGCAGGAAACATAACCATTTGTGTACATATTATAATATACATCATAAATATTTTTCCAAATGCTTTTTTCATATACATACCATCAAATTTCCATTCCCAGTTATTTTGCTTGGTTCAGAAACAAATACGTTATTACGAACGGCATATATGTTATAGAAAAATCCATAATTCTTAAAAAAATGTAAAGAATATATTAAACCATTTCGTTTAGTTAGAAAAGTGCAAACAGTCATAAATATTAGTACTCTTTCAACTTTATAATACCATTTTGCAATGCCTTAAAACATTTCCAAAACTAAACATGGTTCTACCTTTTCTGAATGGTTCCGATTTCCCTTTACAGTAGAAATTTCCCAATTTTGATATGTTTTCCGTCTGTTGTTCGGATATTCCAGGAATAAATTAGGATTTCCTTTAGCTCCTTTCTATCTGTAAATACATATTTTGATGTGCATTATTGTTTGACATAAACAGCAAGAGGTCTTATTCCATATTTTAGTTTGGTAATGTAGTAAAACATGAAGTCAGTTAGTTGATATTCTATTTATTTAAGTGTATAGAAACCTCTTTTGAAATATTTGAGTTTATATCTCTTGAAAAAGTTTAGAGCATTGTAGTCTATGAGGAGAATGTGGCTGTTTGAAATTCGACAGCTATAATACTTTTAGTTCTGGGCATATATATTTCACTGTTATTTATAATTTCATTTTTGCTCTTTTCTTTGCTTTTATCCAAAGTAAATTCAACTTCTGAAATACTTTTTTCTGTACGATATTTCACAAGAAGGGAAGAATACATAAATAAATTTATCAAGAAATTATTCTTTTTTTTAAAAAATCTTTTCAGAAATAATGAAAAAAAAGGACTTATTGATCTGTTTTTATAATTAATTACAAGAATTAAAAAAAAATATTTTATAAAAGTAAAGAAAAAAAATAAATAAAGGATACATTTTGAAATGCATAAAAACGAAGATTAATCTTTGCTGGCATAATATAGTAGGAATTCAAAGTTAATCAAATCTTATTTAAGACTGCATATATTTAGCGTTTCAAAGCGATTCAGATTCTTTAAATTAATTCAAGCACTTTTAGTCGAATTTTGATACGATTTTAAATGATTGAATAAGGGGATTGGGTTCCCAGAATCTTGTACTATATTAATGAGCTTTCAGGGGTGAAACGGAATTCAACAATAAGGTGTTTAAATAATTATTACTATCCGGTCTACTCATTTTCAGATTTTTTGATCATAAAACGCTGAAAGGAATGATTATTGAAAAAAACTTGCATACGTATATTGATGTATTAAAAAAAACCCATTTTGGTATATATTTAATAAATAAACCTTAATATATTGTTAAGTTTAAAAAATCAACAGTGCCTTTATTCTTTTCTCTGCATTTTAGTATCAAGATACTCTTTCTTTTGCTTATTTTATTCATAAAGTTTCCTAACAGCAACATTGAGATGCTTATAAAATACTTATAATGTACTTAACGTATAATGTACTTGTACGAAACAATGAAACATATTGCTGCAAAATATACTTAAAACAATTTTAAAAGTTTATAAAAATTGGTGAATATATTTTACAAAAATAAAAACAAATATTATACATAATATACTTATTAAATTTTAAAGTTTATTTGAAAATGATTTTTGTGTTATACGTAAATGTCATTTAGGTAAAAATTTAACATTTCAATTAATTTCTAATTAAATATCTAATTAAAATTTCGAAATTTTTTTCTAAATGAATAATAATTATTCATATACTTATTCTCCAAGTTTGGTAGCTGCATCCAAAGAATTATAGAGTCGAGCGTTTTACTGAATTTTTAATCCTGCATGCACATGATGTCACATAATAAAAACATACATGCCGTCCTGCAAATATTGTCACATGAAAATAATATAGCTTAATTTATTTAAAAGGATAGAAAAATCTAAATTAATCAATTGATAAAACCTGATGAGCATTGATTCGACAGGATCTTCGATTATCTAAATTTCCATTGCTAACTATTTTCCTTACTTTTGTAGCGATACTATTTTATTCATTGTTTGTTTAGCTATCTTAACATTCATTTAAATGAATTTTTCAGTGCTATCTTGAGATATAATCTGTACATTATATCTGGTTCTGAAAAAAGAAAAGAACTCTTAAAATAACTACTAAATTATTAGGAAAAGAATTTAGACCATGAAATAAGTTTATGATCTATCTTCGCAATGAATGTTATATATTATAACAAGAAAAATGAATGTTAAATGAAATGTTGACAGCGAAAAATGAATGTTATCTGTTATGACAGGAATTTCGCAAGAAACTATGTCAAACAAATATACTATTTATCTTGCTAAACATTGAATCATTTTATGAATCTTCAATTATACTTTTATTTTATAAATATTTTATTGAAATAAACCTATGTTCTCTTTTCTGGGCATTTAGCATAATTTCACATTTACCTGCTTCCATTATAATCCTCATACATGCTATCGATTCCAATTGTCTGTGAGCAAATAACTTCAATTATAATGCACGAGCATTACCACGCCATATAATATTAACAATATTACAACAAGTCATTTCCTGCTCCTGAAGCGTAAGTCACTCCTAATCAGTTTGGAATAGAAGTGTGTGTGTTAGCATTCGATATCATCTCTTATTCGATATCATATATATATATATATATATATATATATATATATATATATATATATATATATATATATATATAAACTGTAAGTAATTAAATGAGCAATCAAATTTCAAATGAGTTATAAAAATTCAAAATACAAAACAAGAAAACAAAAACATGTTATAATGTGAGAGGTGAACTACTTAAATGCAGAAGCAAGTTAAAAGGGTTCAAATAACATCAAAACAACGAAAATTGTTTCTTGAAGAGAAAGAAAGAAGCAAAATCCAGGAATAAATAGAAAATATGCTTATATAAATGAACTGCAACTCCAATAAAGGAAAATAATGCATTAATTATACTCATATATCAAGTTAAAAAAGACCCAGTTAATCCTTCGAATGAGAAAATCTTTAAAAACATTTATCTTCAGAGTTTCAAGCTGATTTCTCATCGATTCTGTAGATAATATATCATTTATTTATATTTCTATAATATTGTTAAAGTATTTTCCTCATTTACCTATAGAAATAATTTTACAGCACTATCGTGCACGTGATAAATAATTTATTGATATTTCAATTCCTACTATTAGTTCACACTCCCCTATATATATATCTATACATCTTGTACAAATTTTCAACAAATAAAAATACTTTTTATCATCCACTCAAGTTCAAATACATTTTTTTAAACTTGTAGTAGATGACACTTGATGTTAATACAGTTTTTTCAATTATTAATTCATTAATTATTACATTTAATTAATTTTTAATACTTTAAATAGATTTTTAGCAATTTGTAATGAAAATTGAATTCAACAAGCAGTAGCTCAATCTGTAAAATGCAAAGATTTCAGTATTTTTCACGTGAAGATGAAGAATGCGAGTACAATTCTTGCGAAAGTAGGAATTGACTTAAAAAACTTTTTTTATATTACTTGTTTCCATTAAAAGTAATTACTGTAGTTCTCATTTTACTCAAACGTTTTAATCAATTTTTAGTGTAATTTATCTTTGTAGCACTTCTTTTTGCCCTTGAGCAGAGAGCGCCCCCTTGTGGTGTTTGGAAGAAGACAACAAGTTGAACGGCAGACCTGCATCCTGAGGTCGACTTTTTCCCCATGCGCAGCCCTTGCGCTAACGCCGAATGCTTTCGACTTGAAACCGTGGAATCCTTGCACCATACTGTTCTTTAACCTAATTTTCTATGTGTGTCTGTAGTAATAAGTGTTTGTGAATTTTGTAGTCTAGCTGTGTTTGTGAAGATTAAAAATAGTGTATTTAAAACTGGGCAGTTTCTTAGAAAACCACAACACACCACTACAGCTTTTAAATAAACAACTGAAAAAAATCCGATTAAATCAATTATAATTATTAAATGAATACATTTAGGGAAGAATCTCTGTACTCCCAACAAATATAAATTACAAAAAAAAAAAAATGAAAAAAAAATTTTTGATTTTATTTTAGAAAAACGTAATTAAATGAATTAAATACTTATTTTTTAAACAACTTGTAAACTCATTCATTTACCAATACCATTCCTATTTATACTTATAAATAACCTCATTAATTTAGATTGCTTTAAAAGGTCGACTTATTTTATTTTTAAATTAAAGCTGAAAAAAGAGTATATCTATATCTATACTTATAATAAAGCTCAATGTGTGTGTGTGTGTGTTGGCGCTCTACAGGCCAGGTCATTTGACATACAGCTACCAAATTTGGTACATGTATACCTTAGAGGTCGGGAATGTGCACCTGGGGTCCCGTTTTTGAAATTTTAATTAGAATTTTAATTATTAATTAAAAACTAACTTTCTCGCCAAAAAAATCTTCTATTTTCCTCACCGCCAACTTTTCCGCCAAAATAATTTTCCATTTTCCCCAACGCCAAATGATTTAGGCTTTAGTTCTTTTTTTCTCCCAACAGTAATGAGGCTAGGGTTAAGATTTTTCGGCGGATTATTTCAAACGATTCTGTTTATTTTCTTAATGTTTTATGCATTTAAAATTAAACATTGTTAATTAATCCATGTTTCAGATTCATTCTGAAGTACTTTTGAATTAAAATAACACAGAATAAAGGAAATTAAAAATGTATAATCTGCATAGCGTTACCCCAACTGGCGTAGAAAAATTCACGCCTTTCCGTTACCGTAAAAGGCGAAGAAAATTCACGCATGCGCACTGTGTTCTGATTGTTGGCATGGCAACCATTAACAACGGACGATTTAAATTACTTTTAGGTTAGTTGTATGCTTTTGTAAGTAAATTGTATTTATGTTAGTTATATATTTTTTTGTATATGCTTATAGTTTTAAGTACATCGTTTTTTAAGTAGTTTTTTTTAACCTGTTTTCGACCGATTATTTTAAACGATTCATTTTATTTTCTTAGTGTTTGATGCATTTAAAATGAAACATTGTTAATGAATCTATCCGTTCATGATGAATCTGAGAAAATTTTGTTGACAAATTCTTGAGATATTATATAAATTAAAAAAGATATTCTTTAGTGCCCATAAAGTTTAAACGCTCAGTGACTCTATTATCAGTAATCATATTATTAAAAAAAATGCTTTGTTTCAGTAAAAAATATTATTATATTAATTGCAGATTAATCTTTTACACTTTAATTTAAAGCATAAATTCTACGAGGGGTAACAGAAAATTAGAGAGATACATATCACGTTATGACTGAAGGCCTTTATAATATTATGAGTGAATTATATGACTATCAAAATTTGAAGTTTTAAAATATTTTGCTGAAGAATCTATTAAAGTTGGAATTGCATAAAATATTTAATTATTAAAATTTTAACAAATATTAAGATTGGCGAATCGGCTGGGCGCCAAAGGCGGCTAGATTTTAATAAAGATAAAATCGCTTGGCATCACAATCATGTTACAAAGGTAAACTCACAGGCCTTATAATATCAGAGTGCGTACTTTTTTTTATCACGTTGCCCGCTATATTTTATTCTCTGGTAAAATTTACAAAATTTTAGTTGGAATAATATTTGAGTACAAAAGTTAATTATTTCTATAAATTACTGAAGTAATTTTTGAGTTTTGGATTAAAGTATTCATTTTTAGTAAGAATTATATGCTGCAATTTTTTCTGCTTGATGAATAATACAACATATAAGGAATACGACTAAGAGCAAACGACTTCGAGAATATCAGGAATTCTTTATTTTTGAATATTATGACAACGGATAAAACATTGTCGAAATTATAAGTGAGAAAAATTACTAAACACTTAACCATCTTGATGCATGAAATTTGGTATACAATTTCTAAAATGAAATCAGCATGAAAACATGAAAAAAAAAATCCTTCAACTAGAAGAGCGTGTTTTCTGTGCACCATTTTTTTTTGGTACCGATAGAATTTGCGGAAGCTTTACAATGATTTCCTGGTTTGCGTGCATTTTTGTGATCGTTTGACTTGCTTACAGCTGCTTAATGAAGTCTTGTGGAAGTGATAGTCTGATCCTGTCCGTAAAAGCCTTAATCCGCTTTTCCTGTGTAATGCAAGATAAGGAATTTTGACAGCATTTCTGTAGTGGAATCAGCAGTGTTTCGCAAAAGAGTTGTTGAACTCACAGTCCATTGCCCTGCGAGTTCAACAACTCTTTGCAAAATATAAAAACATACACATTATTTTGGCATGAAATAGAATTAATGTTAATTATTTTAGTTGCAAAATATATTTATGTTGCAATGAATAATTTCTAGAATAAAATACCTTTATAAACTATAACATGATTATTGACTTGTAATTAATAAACATGAAACGGAACATTCTATTTTATTTTATTTATTTATCTCATTTGATTTTTCTGTGAGTATTTAAGTCGAAATGCGATGCTATTTTGAGAATTAACTTCTTTTTATGCTCAATATGCGCAATCATAATTAAGAATGATTATTATGGAATAAAAATTCTGTTTATGGAGATTGTTCCAAAAAATTGGATGGCTTGTTTATTTGCATTAATAGTAGATTTAGACATATATTTCCACTTACAAAGCTTCATTCAATAAAGTGGCAATAATATGAATATATTCTCATTTCTGTGGTGGTTTATAATAATAGTCTTAAAAATTAACTTTTATACAATCCCCATAGTGCTGCTAAGAAATGAATTTCCAATAAGTAAAATGGTTCTCATCTGTACACATACGCACATAAGGTTTCATATTTTTTTTATCCACAAAATTTAAAATTCTTATCAGAAGTTTGTTTGGACACATTTATGTCAGAATTGAAAATTTATTTATCACAAAAAATTGTCATATTCAATTATTACAAGTGGTTTATAATTCAACCATCAAGATTTTGCTAATTATGCATACTGTTCGATTTGCATGTTTAGCAGTTTCAAATTTGACTTTATTTTAATTTATTATGTCAACTGCCAACTGGAAAAAGAAACTTGAAAAACTAGGAATTTAAGATATCTCAAAGAATTCGTGTAATTCCGAACAAGAAAGTGAATTTAGTTGCTCGCAATTTTGTATGTTCTATTAAGTATAAAAAAAAAGGATATTTCAGTAAATAGAAAGAATTTGAAATGTTGACATTATGTTGTATATTGTTGCAATGCAGTTTGCGTGCATGCAAGTTTATTGTAGTAATATAATTTGCACAGATTTCTAATAAGTTTTGTAATGATGATAACAACAACAACAACAATAAGAAGAGTGCATTTATTAACACCTATTAAAGATATCAAATAATTAATTAATTTTCGGATTTCGTTCTTTAACCTATTGTAATTAATATGTGTACTATTTCTGAATTGTGCAAAAAATGACCTCTTCTAATACCTACTTGATGTGAAATTTATATATAAAATGATTTAAGTCAATAAATTAATTCTTTAAAGCCTGCAAATTAAATTTTGTTGGAAAAAGAGCTTGAAACTTTGTGCATGCATTGAATAATGCAAGAGAAATATTTTATTATTGTAACTTTTACACTATATAATATATATATATATATATATATATATATATATATATATATATATATATATATATATATATATATATATATATATATATATATATATATATATATATATATATATATATATATATATATATATATATATATATATATATATATATTCATATTTCAATTTTTATATTCTGCTAAATTCCGTATTTTAATTTAATAATTCCTGTATAAATTAAAGAAATTTAAAGAGTTTCAATAACATATGGAATAAAAATTTATTGCACTTCCTTCTCTTATATAAATATTAAAATACACTGAAGATAATTTATTTCAGTCACACATGTAATCCACACACTGTCAGTAACCTGAATAAATGATTACTGGAAGTCAAATAAATGAACCGTTTCCTGACCAGGTATTGAATTAATTGATTGATCTGACTTGCTAACGGAATCACGTGCACACAGGAAAGCATCCAGAATCGCAGTAGATAGTTCCGGATACATCTCTAAGCAAGCCTCGAAGTGTTTGCAACATTAATAGGGATGAGTTTATATTCATGCTTAAGGCTGGATCAGTATCCTGTAGTTTAATTAAATGGCTCTGTTTCACTAAGCCATGGAATTGTAGTAAGGTAGTCTATTGTGATAACTCTGAATAGGCATTAAAAGTAACAAATATAGTTAAGGTATAATGTTTTGAGAATTGAAAATGTTGAAAATTCGAATTGAGAAATATTTTATATTTATAAGATGTTTAAAGATTCGTGTGATTAGCCGATAGAAACTTGAGGAGATTCTCTGAGAGATCTATTCATTTGAGTGAGTTACGTTTGACTTAAAACTACACAAGCAAAATTTAATAAATACGCAATTGAATCATGTTATTTGAAACAACAATATTGTAGAATCTAAAACCATACAAATTACAAAGTAACACAATAAAATATAATAAACAATACAATGAAACAACAAACACACAACAATGTTATTTAAAATACAAGTGAGAAAATGTAATGAACGTCTGCTGTTGTCTTCTATATAAAAGCAATCTAAATTTTAAAAAAATCATGTTCCCATTTCTTGTTTTATAGAATATATAGAAAATAATATGAGAACTCCGACGTTTTTTTTTTCTGAGTAGATATGCAAATTAAAAAATAAACTTCACACTATGTAAATCTATGAAATGATATGCATTTTAAACCAGCTAACAGACTGACATTTATTTCCAAGTATCAAAAAAAAAAAAAAAAAAGTGGGGAGGGAGAGGGAGAATTTTTATTTAAAAGTAATTGTAATAAAGCAAAAAAAAAAAAGTACAGAATTTAGAAAATGTTACCAAAACACATTGTGATTTGCTCTTTAGATGCTTTTATATATGAGATTTTAACTTGAGTAATTGTGATAAGGCAAGCAATGTCATTTCTGTCTTCTTAACACCCTGAATTTAATTTGCAGTTCTAAATCGTAATTGTGTGGCTGTAAAATATATTTTCTTGCATTTTGAGAAGATTTTTTTTTCATATTTTTTTTTGTTAATCACTTTTAGTTTAAAATTTTGATTTTCGATTGATAAATGATTCGGATACATCAAGCATATTTCTGCAAAGTAAATACATGAACATGAACTGTGCAAAAGAAAATTGTGAAATAAATTAAAAAATAAATTATAAAAAATAAATGAATTAAATTATAAAAAAAAATTCGAAGGTCTTAAAATACTACTTTTGCATATGATTGCATTGTGTGTGTCGAAATTAATATTACAAATTGTTAATATCGATTCTCTGTGAAGTTAATGTCGCAGCAAGGAAGAGACTTACAAATACTTTGATGGATGCCAGATGATATTTTTAGAGTTACGAAGTAAATGATCTTTAGTCTTGACGATCATTTGGTGACTTGGCAATAATTTTGGAGTCTTTAACAACAAAAAGGAATGTTTCTAAAATTGCAGAAATTAAGGCTATATCTATGCTAGGAGCCGAAATTCGAAGATTCTTCTTGAAATATCTGTAAGAAACTACAAAAATCCCAGAGAGCTAAGTTATTCAATCCGTCGAGTAAATCCACCCCTAGAGTGTGATCGAGAAGTGAACTTTGGGAATTTTGCTATTATTTAATTATTGATTTGCCTCTACCATATGTATTGTTAATTGCTTTCTGTTCAAGCTATCTTTGCATACATTTTTGCTGTGTTTCACTACCTGTATGTTGTGCTTATTTCTTGATGAGTAAAACATCGTTACCCTCTAACAAGCTTGTTACACTTTTCACGAACATCCACTGGATTAATTTTCTATATGAATGCAGTAAGTCCTAAAAGATCCTTTCAAATTTTGAAAATAGAGAAAGCAAAGAAGAATAAATATATTTTGCATTAAAATAGTGTCAAAGGCACAAAAGGAGGTCATTAAAGCTTTTTGTCAATAAATTAGGTAAAATAACCATGTTATTTATTATTCATGTCATTGGACTTTTCCCACTATTTTAAATTTGAATTCCATCAGAACTGTGTTGCGTATTTAACAAGTATAACTATTTTATTTTCTCATATACGAAAAGAGAAACTATTATAATTGTCAAAAAAATTCGAACTTGAGATTTTGATGAATCTTTAAGATTTACAGATATCTGAGTCCTCCGCATTACTTTGAATTAGAATTCAATGAGATCTGTGTTGTGCATATAATTAGTATATTTAATATTTTTCATTTTCATGTATTCGAAAAGAGAAAGTTTTATGATTATCAAAAAAATTTCGAGTTCAAGATTTTGATGAATCCTTGCGATTCACAACTTTCTGAGTTCTTTTGCATTATTTTAAATTTCAATTCCATTAACTCTGGGTTAGACACTTAACAAGTATGTCCTTTTTATTTTCTCGCATTCGAAAATAGAAAGTATAATAGTAAAAAAAATGGAGATAGAGCATGAGATTTTGACAAATCTTCATTATTTACACTCCTCTGAGTATTAAAACCATATTTCCGGAATATCTCTCTGTCAACATGTTAACTAAAAAACATTTTGAGCTAAACTCATGAAATGTGATATGCTGCGCTTATGCCAAATTTGGAGATTGCATCAAATTTTGAACACAATCCATAAATATAAAGTCTGTCCATCTGGCTTCATGATAATTTGAACTTGATAAGTACAAATTGTAAGACGCGGCATAGATATAATTAATATGCATATTTAGTACAGAGTGGTATCAAATGTGCAGAGTGGTATCAAATGTGCAAAGTGGTATCAAATTTTGAAACAAATTTTTCAAAGCTCTGTCGATTTGCACACCTTTAAAAGTTTTAATTCAAAAACGCTATGATTTAAATAAATAAAATTTAGTATGTGATTTTTATAATTCAATTTTAGTTCTATGCCAACTTTGGTTTCAATAAGTGGTAACAAATGCATACTAAAGGTATAATCAGATTTCTTTATTATAATATAGAGCAAAAAATTGTCTTGCGGACACTCTGGTAAATTGCCATGAGATTTCGTGAAGTTCATGGTTTTGACCAAAATCCATAATTTCATTTAGGACGATGACACATTTATTAGAGAATATTGCGGAGAAAATATTGCCACTAGTTTATTATATATCTCATTAACAAAAACGTAATAAAGACCAAAAGATTTTGTAGCAGTGCCATTTCGCGTTTTCACCCGTAAGTTCTAATGAAAAAATTATATTTTTTCTTCATGCATGTTTTTATTTTACGTTAAGTATGGCATACAAATACATAATATAATATACCTTCTGAAACACCTCATATAAAATAGTTTTGCTTATAACAAATTTTCACATATTATTCTATATTCATAATAATAAAAAATAAAAGAAGCTTTTAATAAACAAGCAATTAAATACAAATAATTTCCCATTTATAATTATTCTCTCCATTAAAAATCGATTATTTCACCAATATGTATTCATTTTTCTTTAAGTAAAAAGTATGGATCTTTTGATCTTCAATAAACCAATACCTTGCAATCTTACTTTCATTCTTTATTTTTCAATTTCTCATTTTAGGGAAAACTTTTGTTAACTGATAAATTAATGAAGTATTGATTTTGAAAAACATAATTGCCTTTCTTGAAAATGTAATATTCCTTTTCTTTCCTTAAAAATTTACGCGTGGGATTGGGTCATTTTCTGATAAGAGCAATTTGTGCTTAATAAATTGATGCTTATAATTTATAGAAAATTCATATAATTTATAAATAATTACAATTTTGTTACAGGAGATTCAGGAATTCTTATAGGTCTGTTACAGAATATCTTCGATTTTCTTCTGTAAAAAATTATAATATATATATATGTCATAGTAAAATAAACATGAGACTGAGAAATATATTAAAGCTCTATCCAAAGATCAGCAATAAATGTTAACAAATTCATAATTAATACAAGATTTACAAAGTTAGTTTTCTTTTTATTTTGCTGCTGAAAACTTTTTACCACTACTTTTAATTTTGCTACTCTTTTCTTCTGAAAAAAATAGACGTTTACTGTTATCTATATATAAAATATTTTATTTTTCCTCAATTATTATTTATTAGATGTATTAAAATTACGAAGAGATGAATCTATTGCTTGCTATAAAATATGCGTCCAAGAGACCTTAAAATAATGACAATTCGATACTATTTTCCCGAGTAATGAGATACATTGATTTTTGGAAAATAACGAAAATGGGACTTTCTCCACTGTAACTTTAGAACTGCATTAATTATAAAAATACTCTCGAGAAGAGAAAAGTAAGAGTAAAAAAGAAGAGAAAAGTATCTTATTTTCAAATTGACCTTTATATTTTTTTTTTATTTCAGTGCCGAAAATTAATTGAAAAGAAAACAAAAAGGAGTAACAAATAAAAAAATAAGCTAAATATTTTACAAATTAATTTTTTGAAATGATTTAAAAAAAAAATGTTTATATACGCTTAAAAAAAATTCAAATAATTCCTTTTCTAATAAATATTAAACAATTCAAGAAAAAGATTATAAAATTTAAAAAATAATTTTAAAAACCATTTATTTTATAAATCGACATTTATTA
Organism: Argiope bruennichi; assembly: GCF_947563725.1. Classification (NCBI taxonomy): domain Eukaryota; kingdom Metazoa; phylum Arthropoda; class Arachnida; order Araneae; family Araneidae; genus Argiope; species Argiope bruennichi. The sequence goes on along the minus strand of NC_079158.1, from coordinate 62,988,583 downwards.
CCGTTTACTCAATAATATGAATATTTATTACGTATTTTCAAACGTTGATAAGTTTAACGTATTTCAAACTTTGATAAGTTTAACGTATTTCAAACTTTGATAAGTTTAACGTGTTTCAAACTTTGATAAGTTTAACGTATTTCAAACTTTGATAAGTTTAACGTATTTTCAAACGTTGATAAGAAATGAAATTTCTATTTTTAATTTGAGATACATAAATTCCGGTAAATGATATACAGTCATTTAAAGATTTTAAAATTCTAAACAGTATTATATATAAAATTAAAAAATATCTCGGAAAAAGTTTTCATCATCAAATTCATAAAGGGCTCATCCAAGGCTTATATATGCTTATACAAAATAATTTGTTATTAAGTTTTAATTGGATATTGCATAAATACAAAAAAAAAACCTAGAATGAAACCATATATTTCTATATTTTCCAATGTGTTTATCGGTATTATTTTTCATTTCTTTTCAAAGCATAGACAGAGATTTCCAAACTGTAATAAATTATGTTTTAAGGAAAAAGTAAGAGAAATATTTTCTGAAGAGGCAAAGATAAATGAACATTGAATTATTACATGTTTAATGAATTTCGTATAGAACAGAGAATAAACCTTTTCATTCAATTATAGGATAATATGTAGGAAATCGGAAACATAATGTTATTTAAAATTGTGAATTTTATTTTAAATTCCAAATTTATTTTATTTATTTCGTAAGGCCAGTTTATAAAAAATAATATAATTAATTTAATTTAAAAAATAATTTATCTAATTATTTAAAAAAATATAATAACATGTATTTTTTTAGTTCTTATGAGAGTTAACTAATATATATATATATATATATATATATATATATATATATATATATATATATATATATATATATATATATATATATATATATATATATATATATATATATATATATATATATATATTATTCATTTTTAACACACACACTTTAGCAATGAAAACATATAAACTCATATATAAAAGTGACAGATTTAAAATAAATACATCTGTGTACACGTTTTTAATTGTTATGAATAATATAAAAGAAAATTAGTTTTGGTAACTAATAAAATATCTAAATATTTTTTGCGTACTTCTGTTAGAAACTTTTGAAAGCAAATTTTCGAAGATATTTTTTTAAAAGAGTATAAGAGATGATTTCAGATTCTTTTAAATTACGACAGTGCAGGAGAAATTTCATCTCTGAAATCTTTAGTTTGTAAGTGGTAAATTGCCTTTAATCCCGTTTTCTAAAATAAAAATGGAGAGATCCTGGCCGGTTAAGTTGACTTCCAGTATTCAAATATCAATTTCAAATTAAGTATAAGATTTCTAAGCGCATGAATTGAGATAAAAGAGTAAGTCTTCTTAGCTTAAATTCTCGAAATTAGAATCATTCGAGCGTATAAACTTAAAAGGATCGGTTGGGAGAATTGAATTGTAAAATCAGGGAAATTTTAATCAAATGATAAGCTATCACTTCGAAAATAAGAGATCAAAATTTTTTATTTGAAAAGGCGAATGAGTTTAGAGGCATTTATTTTACAAATAGTTAAAAAAAATTAAGAATTTTTTTCATAAAGAATTAATGAAAAGTTCCATGTGTTATTATTATTTAATTATTTTTTTTGAACTGAAAAATTTTAATTGAATTTTATCTAGCGTAAATAAATGCAAATAATATGCAAGAACTTTGGTGACTTTATGGGATAAGGAGATTTAGAATTTATTGAATAGAGTAATTTTACGTCCAGTTTAATTTAGAGTATAAAATTGATTGAGAGGTGTTGTGGTATTATATTTTAATGTGAAATAGTTTCCGTATTCTTTTTTATTAAATATAAATTCCAACTCAATGGAAATTGAATAATTTGATCGTTTTTAATTGGAATTTTTAGGAAATTTGAAATAATTTTTGGTGCAATGGAAGTCATTTAAATTATGATAAAATATTGCCTATGACAGGTTTTGGCTATTAAAATTTATAAATTTAAAACAAGAATTAATTGAAAAAGTGTGCATATTTTTCTGGTAGATAAATAACTGCCCAAAATTGCTCAAAGTAAAAAGGTTTATATATATATAAAGAAATTATTAAAGAATCTTCTATTCACTATTGCTGTAGAATAAAAAAAAAAAAAAAAAAAGAAATAGCAATATTTTTTAACTTTTGGGAAAATGTTTCGCTTAAGAACTATTTTAATTGCTATCTTATTTTATTTTGATAAAAATTTGTATACTTGAAAATTATTTGAGAATTTATTTTTAATCTCATTTTTTTTAAAAAAAAATTATTACAAAATTTGTCTTTATCAACATGTATTTTTCTTATATTACTCATCTTGTTTGGTATATCTTCTTTCGTAGATTCACTTTTTTTTTGTTTATACGCATAATTATCCACTATAATTTTATAATTAAACATTATTTATTTGACAAACTACTTTAAAAAGTAACTCACAATTACAAGTTATTTAACTTCACATGTAACCAAATTTGTTATATGAGAGAAAACATTGAACTTGAGAGTTATTTCAGAATTTATTTTTAATCTCATTTTTAAAAAATTCAAACAAGGTCTCTTTGTGTTAAAACGATTTTTATAATTATTTGAATGACTTTTCCAATTCACTTTTTTCAATTGCCTTCATGATACTTCTTGTAGTTGATTTTATGATCAAAATATTATCAAAATAACATTCTTTTAATATTATTTTGAATTTTACACTAATGAGAAATCGCAGGGTGCTAAATCAGGGGAACACAATGGATTATTCAATACATGTACGCTAATTTTTTTTGTCTATATTTTTTCAAAAATAAGTAAATTTTGATTATGTACATTATTATGTAACAAGTATAAATTGCTCATATCCACATGTTCTAAATGAATGTGATACTCTTGCACATCATAAGCATCATAACTTTCGAATTACAATCACTTGTGATTGTTTTTATTGTTGAAATAATCTCTTTGATTCTTACTATTTATGAATGCAAAGAACATTATATTGATTAGGGAAGAACTTTCCATTTCTTTTGCGTGTGTTTTATGGGAGTTTCTTGTACTTCCGCACATTAACACCCATTTTAGGATCATATTGGAAATACATTGTTTCATTTCCAGTGATATCGATTCCAAAAAGTATATATTTATATTTGGAATTCACATGATTCATCAGAGAGAGAGAGAGAGAGGAATCTCATTTGAAAAATGTGTCTGATATTTTATGCAGTTATGTACATTTTAAAGTAGACATTGAATTATTATCCCAAGTTTCAAAGGACCAATTTGAATTAACTTTTTAAAGATACTTCTATGGCATGTAACCAAAAGTGACTACTCCGATCCTTCCTAAGGTATACAATGTGAAGTGATTGTTCGAAACGGCGTGACAGTATAGATTAAAACCTAAGAGCCATTACCGGTCACTACACAACCAATCCCGCTCCACCATTGGCAAGAGGTAGCGAACCGCACACCCTTTCTATAAACACAAGGATGGGGAGAGCCAACTGCTATAGCGGAAGTTTTCCATCCCTCTACATGAAGTACCCCCAGAAGAAATATATGCTTCACAAATAATGGAACTTTCAATGTTTCAAATACGAGGGTTCATTAATAGTAATGCGAGGAATTATCATTAGGGTAAAGTAAGGCACATAAAGTAAACATTAGGTAAAATAAAGTCCCCCTTTCGCTTTATCCGTAGCGACCAATCATTTCAATGGTTAGTCTATCTATCGATGGACATACTTTAATTCAAGGTACACTGTATGTCTAAAAATGGCAGCAATGTTTCAAGGAGATTCTTTTCCTTTTTATTGAGAAAAGGAAACTAGATATCCGAAAGTAGATATAAACCAAACCGGAAGTAAACTCTAGGATACCAGGGCAACTGATTATGAGATTAGAACCATTGAACAATGGATCCATTATATTTGAAGATGAGCTTTTGAAGATTTTAGAATGTGTGTTGTGCGAATGCTGTGTGCGTTAATAGATTCGTGTATAAAGTTCTCATTTATACATGAATTATGGTTCTGTTTTCCTCTGAAATTTTTAAAGGTACAACGAACTATGAATGCTTAAGTGTATCCGAACAGAAAGCAAAATATTCTTTCATTTTGCAGATACATAATGCGTTTAAACAAATTTTACAATTTAGATAAACTGCAATTAATTACGTATTATCATCCACCAATGTTTTGATAAAATTGGTGAAGTATTAATTCAGAATGAATATATTTTGAGAAAGCGATAAATATAATTTAAAAGAAGAAAGTTCAGGTTTAACAGCTTTTAACTCAACAATTGATTCTCCAAAAATAATTAATTAAATACTATGAATTTATTCTGGTATTTATAATTTGAATTTATATTTGACAATTCTTTCTATAACCAGATAATAGCATCTCATTTTATCTATAATTACATATTTTACTAACGCTCATCTTATAATTAGTCAGAACTAATATAATTTCCAGGATAATAATATTTTTAATATACAATATTTCAGTCCGATTTCAAAATTATTTTATGATTTTTTTTTATGTATCATCTATCAATTTAAAACAACTTCCATCTTCATTCGCATTTCATAGAATTGTGAATTTTATGATATCGAATAAATAATTCATCTTGAATCAGGGAAAATTTCTTCCATGATTATTTATTCCGAGAATTTCTCTAAATATAGATTTAGAAGAGGAGATGATAATAACTGCATTTGGAATGCCTTGAACTTGGAATATGCAAATTTCAATGATAGTCCAAAGAATTTTAAATAAATGGATCGCAATATTACCTCGCATCTTAAATCTGAATATTATTTAAAGTCCATAAATAGATTTCAGAAATTCTCATAAAGGATCGAAGGTATTCTATGTGAGAATTCCATTTGATGCATCAGAATTGAATGTACTTATGCAATAAGGAATCATCCTTTGAGATATGACTATGTTCTTAATAATTTACAGCCTTTGTAATGATTTATATTTTACAGCATTTAAGGTATCTTAAGAACAGTAAAATGAATAGCAAGCGTAGATCAACAGTTTTTTTTAATATAAAATCGGGTGTTTTGAAATTCATTTAGATATGAATCACATACTGATTACCTATGAATATTTTTCAATATTACCAACATATAAACTGGTCATTTATATAAAAATTTATGAATGCACTTAGTTTAGCATGTTATTCGAAACAATCTGCTAACAACTTTGCAATATTAATTTTACAGTTTATCAATCATTACTTATATTTTTGAATTTGCAGTTAGTTTTATAATTGTGGAATCGGATCAGAGATAGCGCTATATGACTTTGCCAGCATGGGACAATTAGAAAAAAGCTTTAATAATTTTAATAAAAAATGTTTTTTTTTTTTGTGTGTAAAATGGCGTTTTTTTAGGAAAGGCACACCTACATAGATAAACTAACGAAAACGAAACCAAATAATTTCGGAATCACAACTACAAATTATTCCTTATTCAAATTGAAACCAAAAAAGGAACAGGAAAAGCACTATAGTATTTAGAGAGCACAAATGCAGCTACTTCTAAAACACAGATGAATAAAGACAACAATAAGTAAGTTATAAAAATCAAGTTAACAGGAAAATCAAATTAAACCAAATAAAAAAGAATCCGGCCTGAAGACTTTTTCAAGGGTAACCCTCAGGCAGGGATTCAAAAAAGAGATTTTTTCTGTGAAGGAATACAGACTAGATAGTCTAATAATGATTCCTCGTGACCCGAAAATCCCCTGAAATTAGGCCCAAGGCATATACCATTTTAACAGAAAGGAAAATACAAAACAATAAATTAGAAGAATACATCCACTAATAAGTAAAATGCAATAACAACAATAACAAAAATATCATATAAAAATACTCAAATCAGTAATGCAAACAAAAAGTACATACCAGCAGCAGGCAAAGAAATTTTAAGCTATTGATTGTGATTCCAGTTTTTCACAATTATAAGCTAATGCATTTGAGGTAAAAAACAATTGTAGGGTCCCAGCGCCATCTATTGAGGGATCTAATATGCAAAGAAAGTTCTATTTTTAAATAAGGTAAAGGTTTAATCCCAAATCATACCTTGTCTAATCAAAAAGTTGACATTACAGTAGTTTCGGGGAAATTCATTATTAATTAAATTTTTAATGAGGTTATTTGAAGCTTCAATATGAGAATTTTTATTATTACATATCCTTTTGATCCTGTTCAATTGTGAGAAAATTAGATTTTGGAAAATTTTAGAGTTTAGATGGGAATGATAATTACAATGTTTTATTATTTTAAAGTTAAATTCATCCCTTTTATCGTAAATACCAACTATTGTTTTATCATTAGCAATTTCGATTTTTAAATTCAGAAAGGGAGCCTCAAATTGATTTTTATTTGTTTCTGTTAGAATTAAATCTTTTGGATAGCAATTAGTAACAATATTAGTATTGTCGAAGTTTATCAAAAGTAGGTCACCAATATACCTCCACCCATTAATTAAATTATATTTAATTATTTTTTCTCATAGAAATGTAGGAAAATATTAGCTAAAGCACTTGAGAAAGCTGTTCCTATTGGAATGCCCTTTACTTGTTTATAAAAATTAATTCCATTAAAAACGTAATTTTCTGAAATAATAAAATTACATAACTCTAGCCAGTTATTTTTAGGAATAACATCTTCATTTAAATATTCGTCATATATAAAAGTACAGACCTTTATTAATTTTTCATGAGGTAAATTGGTGTATAAATTTTCGAAATCATAAGTATTAAGTTTATTAATGTTGTTATCTTTAAAAAAATCCAGTACTTCGTTGTTACTAGAAATTATAAAGTTGTCTTCATCTTTTATTTTGTCCAGGATGATTTTTAAGTATTTAAAGAAATGTTTTCCCGTATAGTAATTATAACTGCCAGTGCTATAAGTCACGAATCTGAATTTTAATGAATTTTTATGAAATTTAATTGTTGGGAATAAATAAGGATAGTTTAGAGAGCAAGTCTTAATTTTTTTTTTTTTTTGCGAAAGCTAGTATTCTTTTATCTAATTCCTTTTTCCCGGTGTTCTTTAATATATAAGTTGCGTTAGAGTCATATTCATTAATTAAAACAGTATGTTACTGTTTTAATTAACTGTTTAACTGTTATTAAAATAATAGATAAATCAGGAAATAATTTCTGTTTAATATGTAAATATTATTATAAAGAACTTTTAATGTGTGTATGTGAAATCGCGTTTTTTTAAAGCACTTGTACAGATAAATTTAAAAAGCAACACTTTATTTAAATATCAAATTTGATCCAAATCATTAAAGTCCTTTCCAAGATACATGAAGCAAATATGCATACAAGAATTTCTTCATTTAACAATATAAGATGATTAAGTGTTTTCAAAAATGCTGCAGACTAAAATTCATATCACATGATTACATACGGTTTTCAATACCGAATGTAAAATGTATAAAAAGATGGATGATTCTGAATTGCATAGCTAATTTCACTTTTTCTACACGCGAGAATCGTCTACTTTATGATAAATTGCTTTCAGTAGAGAGCTTTAGCACCCGGCCGCATTACTGGGTGCTATTCATAAATTCTTAACCTTAACATAAAGTAAATTCTATTCAGAATATGAAGAATATTTCAAACTTTTATTGATAAATTGTACTCATGTGTTTACGGTTATCCGGTACTAGTGATAAAACTCTTTGAAATAGGGTTGTGGAAAACAGTTTTATTCAAAAACTAGTTTGAGACCTTTTAATTAGTTTATTTTTATTTTTATTGAAATGAATGACAATATTTGAAAATTTATGACTTAAAAGTATAAAAGTAGTTTAATCAATTTGTTAAAATTTTATTTATATTATCGTTTTTTGATAAAAAAAAGTTTAATCACCCTGTTAAGATTTTATTTCTAGTATTGTTTTCGATAAAAATCGTTTAATTAAGATTTTACTTAAATTATCTGTTTTTAGTATTTCTTTTTATGCACTATTGGTATTTTTTAATTGTAGTGATTAAAAGTAATACCGCAAAAAAGGAAATAAAAAGATACAAATAGAATAATTATTAATTTTATTCTCAATTAAATCCATTTTTACTATGTTAAGATAATTAATATATACAAATTTCATAAATTTGTACATTGCAATTTATGAGAAATTTCAAAGTCAAAAAATATATGTTGGTAATTTTGATTATTAGAGTTTAAGATAAAAATACATTCTAACTCTTTAAAAATTATAATGAATTCTACTATTAGTACAATAAACTAAGTGAGAAGGAAAAAAATTTTAAAATTTATTCAGATTTTGGTACGAATTATGTTCGAAATTCTGAAAAAAAAATGACTTTAAACGATTTAAAACAGCTTGAGGACTAACAATTCATTTTAATGAACATAATTCTAGTATGAATTTGCACTATTTAAAAACACAGGACAGTTTTTAAAAATTCTCAAATTGCTCCAAATCTTTCAGAAGTTCATGATTTGTTTAAAGTTCTTAGCTTTTATTCCTATCAATAAAGTTCAAATCAATACCTTTCTCCAGAAAGAAATGTTATTTATTTTTCTCTCGCGCTTTTTCAAACAAAGATCTCGATCGTCTTTTTCGTCAAACAATTGCCCTATCAGTAAACTTAGAGAACAAAGAGTTAGAACATTTTGAGGAAAAATTCGTTCCTTTCAACTGTATTTTGGAAATAATCAATACAGTTAAAAGCTTCAGAAATTAAAACAGTCTCTGTTCGTAATATCGAAAACCAATCCTTAATCAATCCAACAGCACTATTTAATTACTGTGACTAATGTTTTAAGCTCTTTAACTTTCATATTTCAGCACTGTTTTTGGCAACCAGATTTCCAAATTAATTAATCCGAATAAATGCATTGCTCTTATTTGATAGACATTTTTGTATTTTCCAACTATTGTTATAGCTTGATGTATAGAAATTAATGTTATAGTTTCTGATCTTATATGCTAAAGTTCAGCCATGAAATTTTTTGAGATTTTTTATCAAATGATTACAGACATCTGATAAAAAAAGTCTTTTTCTGTTTTTTATAAGTATTGTTTGGTTTTTATGGAAATTAAAACTTTGCTACCGTTTTAAATTTCAAAATAAGATGAATATCCTGTCCTTGAATACTTTAAAATATTGAAGATGCGATGATTATTGAGCGAAAAAATTTATTTTACAAATTACTTTAGTTTGTTTATTGTTATAATTATTTATCACACTAAAAATTACTAACATGCATACATACAAATTCTGTTTTGTTTTATAAACGGAAAGTGAATGTCTTAAAAGAAGTTACTTCTTTCTACTTTTTAGTGCACGAAGTATACAAAAAGGTATATTCCAATCATCAAAAAATTCGAAGTGTAGAATATTTACATTTCAGGGTCCTCTGAATTCGAAAAGTATAAGCACAATTTTGAAAACACAAATCGCTCTGTAAACAAAGTAACTCAAACGCTTTGAACGTTAGAAGGATGGATTTTGTAAATGTTTTTAGACTGTATTTTTAGATTTTTAGCAACTTTTGAAAGAAATCCATGCAGAGGAAGTCCATCTTTTTGTTATTCCAGTAGAAATGAGCTCGCTAACTACAAAACAAAGACAGCATGGATAAAATTTGGCACTATTTGGTAAATATCTGTCGTCAAGGTTTTAACAGTCTGTCTCTCTTTACGTTCACAATCATTTAAACGCGGTAACTCAAAAATGCATTCATTTGAACATATGAATTTTTGCATGTTTTAATATGTCATCAGTTGTAGATCTGTGTATATTTAGGTTTCAATCAACCGGAAAAAAGAAATCCAAAATGCACATTCTGCGTGCTGGTTCTTGTGTAATAATTGCATTTCAGCAATAAATTGCAAAATAAAATCGTTAAAATCGTATTCTAATAAGGTATTTCGTAACTATCGTATCAATGATATGAGATTAATAATACACAATAAATTTGTGAGAGAGTGTATAGTAAAGCTTTAGGAATCCACTCTCGATGGTTTTATGCGAAAATGAGAAAATCTATGAAAAATGAGAAAATCTTCAAAATATTTTTGAGAATTTAATGCGGAAACAGAATTCTAATTAATATGAATCAATGAAATGTATTATTTAATGAAATAAATTTGTATAATAATAGGCATTATGTATCATTGAAATTGGACATTTTTTATTTTTTCTATTTTATTTATATGCTATTAAAATTATATAATATTATTACCAAAAGTAATTTAAGTATCAAATAATTAAACACAAGAAGCATTTTAATGATATAGTTATTAAATTTCGTTATTAAAACTAATTTTAAATAGTCAGAATATCATCTGAATCTTATTAGATGCAACTTTAGAGGTTACTTATTTTAATTACTTTCAAAATTTATAATAATTTTCTACATAAAAGAAAAGGAATATATTTTTCAAAAATATTTTCATCTCTCATTTAAAAGTTCTCTCTTTAAGGATGAAAATATTCTAGGTTTTTGAAGTATTTGAAATGAATTTTCTTCTTGAAAAGACGCCTATTGCATGGAGTGCAGAAATCTTCAGTTTAAATGTTTCGCAAAAGTCTAGACATAATTTTGAATCATTCATTCAGTAATCTGAGTATCTAAAAATAAATTTTACTTACTTCACCCGACAGAGCAATTCAACAATTAATATAAAGCAGAAAAGGAGAAAGAAAATTCTTCATTTGTAGCTGTAATTTCATTAGAAATGACTGTAACCATCTACTGAATCATTCATTCTATTAATTTAACACCAACTTTCACCTTTCCATATGAACTCTTAAGAACACTGAGAAGCGAAATATTATGGACGACAAAAACGTCGCCCTATAACTTGCTCATAGTTTACATCTGTAACACCATCTGCTGGGAGCATAACACATCTTCTTCATAGCATTCATCTGGAGCATAAAGCAAAGCATAATCTACAAAGCATAAAGACACCGAATTTCGATATAAACTTTCTACGAAAGATTCTCCTTAGGAGTATTCACATATTTTCCTATTCCTATATTTTCCTATATAATATCAATAGAAAGAGATGGAGTATATTGCATAAATTTGTATAATTTTTTTGTATTTATAATCTAAGTATATTTATTTTTGTGACATTTATACATGTCTAAATTATCCAAAAATGCTCCTTAATCCTTTCTCCTCCTTGAAAATATTCCCTGTTCCACAGAATCAAGCAAGAATTCCATGATTCTGTGATCTATTGCTTTTTTTTCAATTAACCGATGTTTATTCTATATTCTGTAATTGTTAACTTATTCCCAAAATTCATGATCCTTCGAGTATTCTTTTCAAAAATTAGTATTATTAGGTATTATGACATTATTAGTTATCATGTTGTTATTAATTAAAGTATTAGTTATTATTTCTATATAAGAAAGCATACAAATATCTGCTTGTATCACTCTTTATCCATTGCATGACATCTCATGGATGTTATTGATGACATTTTGATCATTATACCTTCATCAATGCATCAAAACGTTTCCATGCTTATTTTTGCTTTCCTATTGATCATTTTACCTGATTTTTTGTTGGATGATTTTGGTTTTTTGAGATTCATTCAACTATCATCTCCTTCATAAAAACAACAAAAGAGAATTTTGTTGCAAAAAAACAGCCAACAAAAGAGCCTTTGCATTGAGTGACCTATCTGACTAGATCAAGATTTTCAATGTTAAATTTATGAAAGGAAATTTTATATTTCTTCACTATCATAGAGTTTCTAAATGACAATCCAATATCATCGCCTAAGAGATTTCCTAAATGAAACATTTTTAGCCATTGGTGAAGTTGAATTCTGGGATCAATGGGAAATATTTGTGTACATTCTAAGATTTGATAATTTCAATCAGAACAATGCAATGTCTATTACAACTAATTTATTAGAATTGTAAAACTACTCTGAAATCATACTCGATGCATCCTCAATTTGAAAACTCAGCTTTCCAGTATTGAAAATAAATCTCGCTTCTAAGCAATAACATCTATTTTTGCCATCATTTTTAATTGAACATCATCACTTCGGTTTATTTCAATATGCTTAGCTAATTATGAACAAGTCAATCACGACTTTTGATGACTTCATCTTAATTCAGTACTTTGTTTAGAAGTTCGGAACAAGATAGACTTCAAAAGGGCATTTTTCTTAGCTTGCGAATGCTAAAAGTATCTGTCACTAGTTTGTGATTCATTGGTTTACCCATTTCTGTCTTTATATAACCCATTGATAGTAAAATAGGATGGCTGAGAATGATCATCGACTTTATGTATACCCAACAGAATTGCATATTATCCTTCGATATCATTTGAATTGATTCAATATCATTCAGATCAATCAGTATCATTCGATGATACGTAAAAGCAAGTGCTACCACTTCGAACGATTCAAAAGGTAAATTGCTAATACCTTCATAGGTATCGTATAATACAGTTTAATTTTTAAATATTCTCAATCATTATTTCAAATCTTTTTATATTCTCATAAGATCCATCAAACGATACTAAAAAAATGACAAGAATGACTGAAATTTACAATTTATTTATACTTTTAAAACCATTTTCCATTCATTTTTCATGAAAAAAAATAAATGGCTTTTTTCCAAAAACAATAATCCATAATTTTCAGACTTATGCAGTATTTTCAATGTTCTAAAAATAACATTTTTCTCTACATTTACTACATATTTAATTAGCTAAAAATATATATTCTATTTATGGGATTTAAAACATTTGCCAAACAGTTTGTGTCACTTATCTACTATCTGCTTGTTCATGAAACAAATCAATGGTTCGTCTCAAAAGAAATTATCAATAATTTTTTTTTTTTTTTAGATTTTCCCAGATACAATACTTTTCTCTACATTTGTTCTACATACTTTTCTTTACAGAAATGGTTTTATTTAAAAGTTTGAAAATTCCCAAAAGAAATTATTCAATCTTAAATTTTGAAGAATGATTTTATTTCAATTTTTGAAGAAATAATTTTATTTCGACTTTAAAGAATGTTTTTTTTAGATACTGAATAAGTATAAAAAAATACCAATACTTGATTGGAAAGATATTACAAAATTCTCTTATGTTTGTTATTTGTTCTTTAGATTTTTTTACTCTCTTTATTACGCGCTTGGAGAAATCGTTATTTTTTTTATACAGTTTAATCAAAAAGTTTCTAATTACTTTCAACTTTTTCAAACTCTTTGCTACAGGTTAAAAGGATAAATATTTCAGAATAAAATTCAATTTTTCTAAAAAAATGTTTCTTCCTTTTCTACATGAATTGTGTTTGATCTTTTAACCCTTTGCAATGAAATATTTACAACTATATATATATAGTTGTAAATATTCTTTCTATATAATTATTCTTTCTGGCGTTTCAGTAATTTCAAATTCTATTTATTTTTATAAAAAACTAAAAATTGAATATATACCGAAAATATTCTATATCACCAACCCTACATTGTTTTTTTCATAATCACAGAAAGCACACACATATAACTTTTTAAAATGTATAAATGAAAAAAATAATTCTGCAATATATTCTTACTAATTTGTATTATTTACTTTGAATTATTTACCTTTTTTGTGAAAAATCTATTAATCTTATAGCAAGCAAGAAAGTTTTAATGGGTGCTGAATGGAAGACTGTTGTATGAAGTCTGCGAAAAACTTGTGTTAGTAAATGTTAGGTGATTTTGGTGACAAAAATAAAGATTGTAGAATGTGCGAGAATCTTGACGATAGCTCTACGAAAACTCAAAATTCATAAACTCTACTTGGACATGGACTCTGAGGCGTATGCACGAGAATAGTTGTTGGGTGAATTTTCTCTTTGAGATGTTGATTTCCAGCATGATCTCTTAGCGGATGCTGTTACCGTTTAACAATCCTTTGACATTCGTGTGCTGTTGATTTCTTCTAGTATTTTCTTATCTCCCTTTTCATTTTTATTTTTTATGTTTCGTGTTTTCTTTAAAAAAAACATTTCTTTTTCTATTATCGAGGTTATTGGACTTATACTTACTTATTGGACATCTCACAATCATTGGAGGGATTTTCTGTAATAATTTGCAATCGATTTAAACTCAAATGTTAAAAAAAATAATTTATTTAATTTCAAAATATTAATATTCGTTTGTTTTATTGCTTAATAAAATCGAAATGTCAAATCAATAAATGCATTTTTTGTTATTTTTTATTGCAACAAAGTAATTGATCAGGTTGAATGCGTTAAAACATTTATGGTACTCATATCCAAACTCATAGTGACATGTTATGACAGAGTTCCTTATATATTTTTCTATAAATGTCCGAGCATATAATCCATTTGATATATAACTGTGATAAAAGATGAAATACGATCTTAATAACTTACCTGTCTTATGACCAAAAGAAAAACTTTTAAGATATAAATATATATTATTATATTAGTTTTTTTTATGGAAATGTAATAATTAACAGAATCAAACAATTATTTTAAAACAAATATTGACAGAATTAAAAAAAATAAATGCATAAAACATCTATTAATCTCTGGAAATAAAAAACAAATTAACAATGTTTGAAAAATTTGCCATCATTTAGCCTTTTCTCATTCTTGTATTTCTTTATCTTAATTTTAAGCAAATGGAATTCCTTCTTAAAAAATGCGGTAACATATTTTCATTATGTTTCAAAGATACGATGGAATAAAATAAAGAAATCAAATATATTTTCTTAAATGTCAGAATTTAATTAATAGAAAATCTCTACTTCAATACACTTCAATATGTGTGACGGGGAAAATTGGAGAGATGGTGCCAGATCATGTGTCGTCCTCTTTATCGCATCATGATTCCTATTATCTAGATTCATCCCATATAAGTTTGATATATCTCCAAAACTAGATGTTAATTTTTTCCATAAATAACTACTATATGTTTTAGCTATAACGACTATATGAGCTACTAGCTTAACTACTATATGATTAATTTGATACATGAAACTTTTTTTTGCAAAATATCTTTCTTGAAGTGAATTTTCAAAGGTAAAATACCCAATTAACTTATTTAATTAAAATTCAAATGTCTAATCATTTAAAAAAATTCCTTAATGCAAAATTGTAAAATACTGGAATAACACTAATCATTATATAATTTTTAAGTAATGCAATTCACTCATAAGTTTATAAAATTCAAAGATCTTTGCAAATTAAAAAATTAATAATACGAAAAGATAAAAGTTTGAATTAACACTACATTTTTAATACATTTATATAATTTGTTAATATAATAATTGCATTAATGGCAAAAGAAATAATACTTTTTTCTAATTAAATAAAACCTAATATAAAGATAATCTAATGTTTGTAAAATCTAATATTTATCGTAGAAAAAAAATTTAATTATTTAGTTTTTTAATTTATTTAATTATTTATTACTTTTGCCATTGTTCATATTGATGGATGATTATTAGTGGTATAATGAACATATTATTTGCATGAACCCTTAATGCATTTTTGCACTTATATAATTGAGAAATGCAGCATAAGATATTTTATTTTATTCTGGGATTTTTTAGCATATTACATGCAGATGATTCAGGAGATTTATTACAATATTCTGTTCTGAAAGCAAGGAAAAGAAAATGAGATTTCTTTGAATAACTTAAAATATAAATAAAGAAGGAATGCTGCGAAAATTTTACTAATCTCTTTTTCTTTCGGAAACGCAAACATAAATTAGATTTTAATAATAAAGGCATATATATGTCTTATAGACCCAAGACGAAAGACGTTTCATACATATAAGAGACTTATTCGCGAAAGAGAAATACCACGATTTCGTGATATTCATTCCTAATCTCTTGGATAAAAAATATCATTGTGTTTTCATGGAAATTTTCCTTGATGAAAAAAAAGATGTTATTTTAAAGTTTAATTTGCATTAATCAAATGTAGAAAACTATGTTTTTGGGATGAAAAGTATTAAGAAATTCCATTAAGGTATACGGCTAGGTTTAAAACACGAATTTGAATGCAAAGTCGGATTATTTTTGTTGTTTTAACAAATAGGCGCGCTTCTGTTTACTGTGATATCTTTGTTTTGTTCTTATGTTAAGTAGAAGCCAAGTTATAAGAAACTATTGATATGTGAGTCATGCTTATTTATAAGCATTTAAAAACTTTAAATGCGTTTTAATGAAAAACGGATTTTTTTCATAATTCTACTGTACGAGTATCATTTTATCCCAAAAAATAATTATGGTATCATAATGAAATTTGTACTTAGTGCTCGTTATGTTACGAAGAATGTAATGAACTATGTATTTGATATTGAATGCTGTTGAGGTGGGTTTATGATTGTTTAATGTAAATATTGTTAGAAAAAATTACAAAATTTCATAGATAATTTCATATATTAAACATAAAAAAATTTTTTTTTGAATATAATTCTTAGATAATAGTTAGCTACACTCTAAGATGTATTACACATGTGATGTTAAAAAGAAAAATGAAACCTGTAACATTTTTTTTCTCTTGATCAATCCTAGTTTTTTGTAAATAAATGCTAAAATTTACATCAAAATATGCTTATTCTTCAAAAAAGTACATATATATATCAGATAATTTCACTTTTATTGATCATTTTATCCTTATATAAAAACATCATATAAATATTTAAAAAATATATATTTTTAAATCATTTCCGACCCGAGTCGGATACCTTGAATAAAAATATTTAATGTTTTATTTAGAAACTGCATTCTAATTACATCTGTAAACCGCATATGATCAGAAATGCCTTTTGGTGACTGCAAGGCACAAATATAAGTTGGAAACCAGTTATGACATGTGAATTATTTTAGGCATCAGTCACTCGTATCTTTTTTTGGTCAGCAACTTTTTCTTTTGAAAAGTGAAAAAAAAAATGTGAAATGTAATGAATTTTTTTATTAACTCTAGCTTTAAATAAAATTAGGAATAACTTGTGTGCCAAAGGTTAGCCTAAAATTTCAGATACCTAACAACAAATAGAATAAATAATATAACTGAAGGAAGAATAAAAAAAATATCAAATTTGTATGTTCGTTAGAACTTCAATTATTTTTGCACTAGCTAAATATTTTGTAGCATGCAGGTATCATTGAAAGGTATTCTAATCAATCTTTGATTTGCTACAAACTCGATTTCCTTTATAAATATTGCATATTTCTGTCTACATGCGATTATGCAGAACCAAACCTAATGCCACAAGTTAAAATAATCATTTCAATTAATGGTTAACACTCGTATTCTGGTAATTTTAATGCATTTGCAAATGCAAAATTTATACATTTGTCTTTAATTATTTATTGTTACTCTTAAACATTTTGTCTTTTAATTTGTAATCAAAATTTAACAATAAATAATGTGAAGATTTCTCTTAGAGAAAATAATATGCTTATTAGTAAAATAAGTGACGTTTTGCCATTGCGTAAATTTCCAATCGGAAAATCCGTCTTTGATTGCTGTGGCATAGTTTAAAAAGACACGTTATGAACTTTTGAATAACAATTTTATGCAAAATGATTTTTATGAAAAATAAATTTATGACACAAATAACATTATTTTGTACATATGCCGAATTATGATAAAAAATAACTTTTTAAAACCCCAGAGAGACTGTAAAAATATTCTAGGATTATTTTTGCTCTGATAGAAGTTTTCCTTTATATTACATCATTTATGGATGTAAAATAAAAGAGTTATTTTTTCTTCAAAATCAAAACATGAAGTGCAATTAAAAATGCTAAAAATCACAAACCTTATTGAGTAAACTTTTGAAAGATAGTTTGTTTAAGCAGTTCGTCTTTAAAGGAGAAATATTTGAGGAATTAAAAAAAAAATTCTTCATCAATTTACTTCTAAATTTGCTTGTAAAAAACGTTTCCCCATTATATAAATTTTCTCAAATTCCTTTGAAGCAACTTTTTACCGACTTTGTTAATGCAAAGAACCGTTTTCCTTCTGATACTTTATATGTATCTAAACAGAATTTCAGAAAAATAATTCTTTACTTACATGGGAAAAAAAATTGTTTTTTTTAAATCTGTATCTAACATTTAAAGAAGAATAAAATGTTTTCAACTAAAAGATTTGGTAAATTGAAACCTTCCTAATAAAATAGCTCGTTAATTTTTTTCCTCTAGCTTCGTATTAGAAAAATAAAATTAATATCTTATTTCTTTAATAAACATTTTGTAGTTTAGGATCTAAAGGAAAGATATTTTCATCTACATCAGCACAGAATTTGCTGTTTAAAAGAACCTTTCACAGTGTAACATGGAAAAAAAACCCAAAAGCTTTTTATCCATAAAAAAAAGTTATGCCTTATTCTTATTTTCTTTTTCCCCCACTTTTTATATTTCTCTGTTCTAAATTTTTTACCTTTTCAGGAGAGAAATATTCGTCTCAAATAACCGAAAAATCTTAGATATTTTTTACATGCTTTGTAAAGATGCAAAATGTTTTTTGTATTAAGATAGGAAACTGAGATTATGGGTATGGAGAATCATTTTTTGTATCTTAAAATTGGTGCATAATCTTAAAGAAACAATTTTCTGATACTCTGAAAGGAAAATATTTATTTTTATTTAAATGGATAAATTCAAGCAATAATAATAATAATATTGAAATTTGTTAACATCTACAAAAGTACTGGCTTTCAAGTACTAATTTTGTGTTTTGCAAACTTTTTTTTTTTGTTTTAACTTTCATATTATGTTTGAAAATAACAAGTTTATAAAAATGGTATTTTTAACCTATTTTCAATTTGAATCATAATATGTTAGAAATTTGAAATTTTTTTTCAATTTTGTTGTTGCAATAATTATAAAATATTTTTTTCAAAATTTAATTATGTTATCAATTAAGTTGAATTAAATATTACTTCATAAAGAAAGTTCTGTATGGTATAGGATTTTGGAAAAAAAAAGAGATGTTTATGAAATTCAGTAATCTTTATAATTGTTAATAAATGAATATGCAATGAAGGAGTTAATGAATTTTTTCGCATTTATATTACAAACTGATTTCTAATAAATTTGTAAAATTTGTTCATAGATATAAAAATTTTAGCAATAATGAGTAATAAACAAACTTATTTAGAAACAATTAAATTTTTCCACAATTACAACTTTTTCATAAATTTATTAATAAAATTCTTGTATTTCTTGAGCGTATTGTTTCTAAAAGGAATAATTTAACAACATAAATTGGAAAATTCACTTTAAAAATAGTATTTCCTCCCTTGAAAGAAATTATCTCCCAATTAATTCTTTAATTAAAAAATTATAATTCCTACTTTATTGTAATTAAATAAAATATGAAAAGAAATTTACACTAATTTTTAAATATTATTCAGTAGTTGAATCTTTTAGAAAGGATCGGAAACTCCTTCAATAAAATAAAATATTTCATTAATTAATATAATAAAATAATAAAATATCTCATTAATTTAGATTGCAATAAAGCGTTATTTTTTAACGAAAATAATGAAACAGGTATATAATGAATCTAATTAAGTTTATTTAATAGCATATTGCTAAGAATTTATATAGCTGAAATCAAATAAAATATTGGATGGTTATTGCAAAAGAAAATACATAGGAAACGGGCTATAGTAATATTTGAAACAGAGAAATTTAACTCCAAAATTGAAATATTTTCAAATAAAACTGATATGCAGGAGATAATGAAAAGAAAATCCTCAGGAAAACTTTTATTATGAGTGCGGTTATAAAATATATCCACTGTGTTGGATGGGACTACTATATTTTTGGAAACCTTAGTTATAATACTTATATTTTAGAATTTTTAAATAAAATAAACTCAAAACTCTCATGTCGACTAATAAATAATATGAAATTTTCTACTGTAAATTTTCTTTAAACGAACAGATCACTTTCTTTGTTGTTCAAAAATCACAAAAAAATTCAAAAATTATTATATGAAATTTAAATAAAAAATATGCATTGTTTTTGATGTTTCCCTCAAGAACAGTTTACCAAAATTTAGAATTTCTGCAAATAACCTTTTAAGGTATAAGTAAAATATTAAAAGGAAACTTAAGAAAGAATAAAAATGGATGTAACCCCCCCCCCCTCACCCAAATAAAGGCAAAAGCAAGATACAAAAGCTTTTGAATAAGGAACTTATTCAAAAATTACAAAGATGAAATAAAAATATTTTTGATGTTTTCTCTGAAAATCATATGATAATCTGAAACAAACGAACAAATCTAATGCTCAAGGCATTCTGAGCCTTGTACTAAATACATTAATACATACCCTGGAGTATGGGAAGGTAGAGAGAGTTTTGAAGTTGCTACCCACACTGATTATGAGCAAGATTTGCGTGTTCGTTTATTGACAATGGAGTACATTAAAAAAATTAATGAAATAATTCTGCATTCGTCAATTAAATAAGTCCAAAGAATAAAAAGATTGTTTCCAAAAAACAAATCCCTATTGTTTATTGAAATAGTGAGAATGAAAAAAATATGATTATTGCGACATTTATGCGATTACAAACCTGCAATCACCGTACATCCGAATTCTGCAGTTAATCTTCTTATTAAAACTTCTTATATGTTTAACAGTTTGGGTATTATTTTTCTGACTTATTAAAGTATATTCTGTATTCGAATTTTAAAAAGAGCTTTTCATTTTGTTAACCTATAGACAAAAATATTACTTGTTAATAGTCAGAATAATAGATATAATTTTTTGCACATTCAATAAATCTGCATAAGCTTGTAGCAAAAAAGAAAAGGGGAAAGAGCCTTATTTAGATCTTTTTCAACCCAAAGGGCTCCTCAGAAATAGGGATGAGAAGTTTCTGCTATGGTAGTTGGCTCTCGCTCCCTTGGTGAGTATAGAAATGCAACGGGATTGTCTATCTTCTACCGATGATATGATGTGCTTCCTACGGGAGAGGGTGTACCGTGGCTGATCATGGCCTTTAGGACTCAATCTTGTTCATATTTATCCGCATGCCTTAGGACATATCAGAGTAATTTCTTTTGATTATTAAATGTTCTGTAATGACTTATTACAATAAAAGAACATCAGAATTTATTAGAAGTCAATTTTAATACAATGAATTATTAAACGTTAAATGAAAAATGCAAGCGGAATATACAGTTACCTAACTTGAATGTAAAAGCAGTTTTTTTTTTTTTTTTTTTTTTTTTTTTTTTTACAAAATGTTATTCATTCTTTCCTAAGCTTGACTCAATTAATTTTTTTCTTCGTCATAAAATTTAATTTCTGTGTACTCTCTTTTAATTTGCATGCATCTCATTTTCATGAAGATCTTTTATGAAAGTTTCAGAATTCATTTCAACGAAAAAATTTCTTCGGTACACGCAATATGTCTTAACTAAATTGATATAACTACGAAGACTGATTTCAAAACTTTAAAAATAATTTAGCTATTTTTTTTTTCAATTCGGTGATCACAGGGCTCTGAGTCTCCTGAAATATTCAATAAACCAATTCGTAAAATTAAAAAAAAAAAAAACGTATAATTTTTTTTATTAAATGTAAAAAAAAATAATTGTTTAAATTTTCTAAAGTTCTGTAAGTCAATAATAGGTAATGCAGCAGTAAAATGAGTAACTATAAATAAATATATTTGAAATAAAACGAAAAAATCTTTATTACTAAAAAAGATTAAAGTATGTGCAGATTTTCCACACTGAGGACTGTTTTAGAGCCAACAAATTTGACACATATATACTGTAGGAAATAAAAATGCGTACCTTGGAGTGAATTTTTTTAAAAAAAATTTGTGTTAGAATTTTAATTAAAATTGAAATTTTGATATTTTTTAAATCGTAATTTCCAAAAATTATTATAGCAAAAAAATGGTTTTACATCATCTTAAAATTAAAAAAAAAAATCTTTTTAATGCTACTTTTGTTTTTATTTTATTAATCTATTTTGATTTTATTGATTTTGATTTGATACATCTTGATCATATTTAAGCATGTTTTACAGTTAAAAGCGTATTTATTTTAAAGCATATTTTAAACTTTACTTTTACAAAGAAATTGACATTATTTTTATTGTTATTGCAAATATTTTAACTTTAAATATTCTTCTATTGTTGTTAATGAATATATGAAGTTACTTTGATTTTTCTATATTCCATAGGTTTCAATTTTCATTAGGAATTAGAAAGTGTAGTTGCGATACAGCAGATGTCAAAATATAATTATAAGATATGTTACTTTTAGAGTTTAATGCCGTTTTGGGATTTGATTGCATTAAGAATGTTGATTCACACAGTAAAAAGAATAAGTATAACGCTATTAAATAGTAAGGTTCTAACATCCGTCAGAATTTGATTTTTCAAAATGATTTTTTGAACAAAGCAGGAGAAATTTAATACTATGCATAAGATATTAATTTGAAAGTCAACTGAAATGATACCAACTAGGAACGGATTTGGAAGGGAAAGTAGCTAGAATCAAACAACTAAATATACGCGATAAATTATAAGAACAGTGGTTGCATAGTTATATAACTGGATGAAACGTTTCGTTATTCAGAATCTACAAATGTACTCTATACAGTGTAGAAGCTTAGTTTTATTTAAAAAAAAGAAGATATTTAGTTCATATGAAAACCTAAGAGGTTCAGAAAAAAAAAAGAGAAAAAGTCAGAAATATGAAAATTATTCATTCTTTCTTTATGTTGAGTTTTTGTTTATATTATTTTCAAAATGAATCAATTATTTTCCCAATGCTATTGATGAATATCACAATGTCAGGCAGATAAAGATGAAAGTTTAGAATCCAGCTGTTTTTAATAATTTTCTGTCATCAATTTTTCCTTCTTTTTAACTAAAATAAATCACCACAACTGCAGACAAGCTTGGGTGGCACAGGTACACACCGCCATTTCGATTACCACAATGCTATTAAAATGGGTTCCGGCGCAGTTTTGGATTCTTTACTTTCAATTTAACCATCATTTCCGTTCCTTAAGTAAAATTTTATTTTCCGGGTCACATGAATTGAATAGTTGGTTTAGCGTTTCTCAACAGCGACAATGGTTCATGATTTGCTTCTAATTAACATCTTTTTCAAAGAATGAACTCTAACGCCTCTCTCTATATATAATTTCATTTGCCATTTTAATGGAACTTAAATTTGTCTGTTATGAATGTATAAATGACATCTTAAATTTTAAATTTTATATGTGTTTCTTTATTATCATTAAGTAATGCAGTTCTTTAATACCTTAAAATTCATCGTATTTCGATGAATTTTATAATTTTTTTGCCGTAATGTATTTGTTTAAATAACATTTAATATGCATTCTTAAAAAAACAAGGAAGGAGAATTTCTATGTAATATATTTTATATTGTTATGATTAAATGGAATAATAAAATAAATAAACAATAAAGAAAATTTATAAAAAAAATTTAACAATGAGGTTAATTAAAAAGTTGTGTAAGTTACAGGTTGTTAATGTTACTGGTAATGTTACAAGGCAAACAAACTTTACTGCAGAAATAATCTCCTAATCAACGTGCGCAAGAAAAAATAAATATTATTCATTTATGAACTTTATTATAGGAAAGAGAACAAAATACAAGTAGTTATTGAGACTGTTGATCAAACGACATGTCAAATATTTGAGCAAAAAAGTTCAATGAATAGTTAAGGTCATTGAACTGAAGAAACATTAAAATAATTTCGGTATAAGATGTTTAATTCTTCATTGAAAATATTAGCTTTTGAGTCATATTTCCTTTTTTCTTTTGCAAACAATGGAAATCCTGCTCGAACTATTTATATAAATAACAATAGCCATTTTATTGATAATTCAATAATGGATATAAAACAGAAAGTTTAACTAATGAAAATTTATTGAGTTTTAATTATTTTGACAGACTCTTTGCTTTTAAATGAGTGGTAGTTCTTTGTTCTTTTACATGTTCCTTAATTAGAAATTGAATTTTAATGAAAAGTATTGCTTGACAGAAGTTGTATTTTTAAAATTAAATGAAGTATATATTTTTCATTTATTGGATAAGTTGCATATATAAGAGTAAGATTATTACCTAAACATTTTTAATACTATGAATTCACAAAGCATAATTAGAATAATAATCAATCAGAAATGATGTAATAATAATTTTATCTTTATCTAAGTGAACATTGAACATCTGATTTAATAAAACAGTCTGATGTAATAAAAATCTTTACATTTTATGTTTAAGTTTAAAATAGATTTTCTTATCTTAAAAATGTGATTTATTCAAATATTATATGTATTGGTTAAAGAAGATAATTGATTAACTTTCTTTTACAAGTACATTCTGATCTCTAGTTCTTTTTTCGCTATTTAGGATGAATCTAAACTCTGTATTTTATTAAAACGTTTATGTCTCAGTAATTAAAGCTTTAAAGTCTCAGAAATAAAACAGCATAAATAATAAATTTTTCCAAAATCATATATGTTAAAACAAACTTTAAAATAATGATAAAACAATTTTATATACTTTTTATCCTACTAATAAGCAGTAAAAACGCAGGGTTAACCTTAAGATAATTCCTTTTGGAGGCATTTTTAGCTGAAAATAATGAAAGGAATGTTATTAAATTTCATATACATACTGTTGCAGGCATGAAAAATTTATTGTAATGATGTGAAGAAATGATTAAGCAATAAAAAAAAAATTCGAGAGATTTTGATACTCTTAAAGCGAATTCCTACAATGAAAGTACTGGAAATGAATTACACAAAATTTAATTAATGTTTAAAAGATAAATATGCCCATATTAGAATGAATAATATTGTTACAAATCTGTAATTTTGCTACCCGGCACGAATAGTGTCATCGTGAGAAAGACCGTTATAAGATCTGTGTTGAGCGGCTGCCACGTCAATGACCTGAGAGCTTAGCGACCATTTGGAGACGAATTTGGAGAGTTTGGCGACTAAATGGATCATACTGGAAAGTTCAAGATGTTTCACGATCCATCCAGTAGAAACCAAGATACACTCAGATACGCCCTGATTGGTCTGAAGATTCTAGCCCCGCCTCCCTGAACTATAAAAGACGGGCACTCTGAAGCTGCAGTGAAGTCGTGTGTATCGTCAGAAGTTGTGTGTGAGAGGAGTCGGAGTCGCCGACAAGTAAAGAAACTGGAGGATTAGACAGCAAGCAAGCTGCTGAACTAGCAATTAAATGCGTTACGTTATTATGATTGAATCGACGGTATTTTGTAGTAGAAAAATTTCGTAACAATATATAGTATGAAAGTCACAGAAAATAATATTTTATTAATCAACATTAGGAACGTTTGACTCATGCGCATTAAATTTATCTTGCCAATCTTCCATAAGGGGAAGATATTGCAACAACAACTTCAGAATATTTTTTTCGAATTCATCTCCCATTAGCGTCCTGCCTCTACATATGAAATTTGGATAATTATTTTTAGCAACCAATACTTTCAAATAGTCAAAGTTATTTTAATGCAACTTTATAGAAAATCCTGCCCAAATGATTAAAAATGAATGAATGAATGAACCATTTTCGAGTCATCACGTATTCAGCTGGATATTCTAAATCGAGGAATCGATTCCTAAAAGCTGAACATTCAGAGATATTCGAATGCATCTTTTAGGTAATCGTGAGTTGATGGTACTTTAATATGGACGCACGGAGAATGTATTTTAGTTAATGACTTTGTTTAAGTATTCTAATATGAATTTATAATGCATTCAGGTGTAAAAAGTTTGAACGTTAGAAAGTTAATGTATAAAGTTTTGTTTGATATTCAAGAAATAGAATTGATATTCGATTAATATACAGTCTTCTTTTAACAGATGTAATGTTTCAAATGTAAGTTTGAATGTTTAAAATTTTTTGGTGAAATGCACTGTAAAATTTCAATATGATATCAAAATGCATTACAATTTAAAAACACTAGCATCAAGATATTTAATACGTTTATTACAGATCAGAAATATAACTCTAAAATTATGTATTAATACCATAAAGTCTATGCCTTTGTTTTAACAAAATTGCTACTGAAATGCACATATAATAAATATTTTTATTTCATTCCAATTAAAAATATAAATATTATAAAAATACATTTCATTATTACTTTTAATTTTTGTATAAAGATGTGTTGTTAAAATCATAACTTATAATATTAAGTTTTAAAAAAATAGGCGATTGGTCGACAGACCAATAAACGGCATTTTAATGGAAATTTATTTGAAATTTTTGGAAATGAAAAAAGAAAGAATTAAGTAACATATTAAGGTTCAAAAAATATTAATTCGCCGATTGTCTGCACATGATTATCGATGTTCATAAGCGTATCTATCTCATTCAGCAGATAGACATGTACTGTGTTAATACAATGTGTGAAGTAAACAGTGTTAATACAATGTGTGAAATAAACAATCTGGGCAAAAAATTGTGAAATCAAATTTTAATGAAATATTATTTGATGATATCGGTATGACCTTCATAAATATCCTCTATTAATGTCTGGGTTAGATAAAAACCGCATTGGTTTCCTGTCTTCCATCTGAACGTCCATTCTGTTTGTGATTATAATTCTCCATTTGATAATGTATTTCTTAATGGTATGAAATTTTTTCAGCAATATTAATGCGATATGAATTTCTAATAATATAATCTGGGAAATATTAAAATCATGTTCTATAGACCAGCTCAGAACTTATTTGTTACAATGAGTAAAACTGTTCACTCAGAACTAGTGCATCAGAGAGAGAGATTCAAGTATAATTTCTCTTTTCTAAAAATGTCCAAAAGGTATCACTTTGTTATCTAAGTAGTAGTATAATCTGAAAATTTTAGCTGAGTGTTAATTTGCAGTAGTTATTAAACACTAGTTCTCAAATTACCCTCCTCTTTGCAGAGAAAAATATACAATTAATTTTCATTCCTCAGCTATACTTTCTACTTAAAACAGTTTAAATGACACACTTCTCCAAGTAAAGATCTAAATCTTTAGAGTGCAGTTGATTTATCTGACTATAAAAAACAACTTCGAATATCTACAGTTCAACATTAATGTACTTTAGTCCACGGGATTATCTTACAGTTTGGAAGTGCTATTATTTCTGACATCTTTAGTATCAAGTTGAATTAGTTGGATTCTCATGCAGTTCCAGAGACATGGTGTATTAGATAGTAGAGGGAACTATTTGAGCATTAAACAGTAACATAAAATATTTTCAATTTTGGAAGAGATTAGAGGCAACTAATCACTAAAGAGATTAAAACTATTTTTGTAGCAGTTTTCTCAACCATATAAAGCGCCATCTTTTCGTCTATCATTTATGTTTCTTTTGTCATCTGTAACAAAATATAAGAAATCTTTGTGTCAGCAACCTTATATATTTAGAAAAAAATTATGCACATTTACTTAAGGATTCACAGCAACCATTTATTTATCTCTGATATTCACTTCCTTTTTATTTAAATACTGAAGAAACGTTTCAAAAATATCCTCTTATAGAACAAATTCGATTAAAATGCTGATTTAGTAATATTTATTTCAATAATAAAATGTTCGCCGAGTTTATTAGGAATTGAATTTTTTATATTAATATCGAAATTATTTCATTAATGATGTTTAATTTCACTCGATAATAATTTGTCATCATTTGAAAAGTTTCATTATTCCACTGTTATTTAATATCCCAGTTTGTACCTAAAAATGCTCTTTGTAATCCTCCATCGAACATCTCTTTTTCTCCTTTAGGAAAATTTTGAAATCTGAGGAAATAGTGTTACAAATCAACATCATGTAGAGATGAGATTAAAATCAAAATTTTAACTTCTCACCACTCATTTATGATTCGCCAATTTTCAGCGCACTTGATGAATGTTTCAAATTATAAATTTAACTGCTATATTTTACTAAATAAATTGTTTGGTTGCAGAGATTCTGTATTGATAATGCTTTCCCAACCCCAATAGCAATAAAGCTGACAAAAGATATTGGCATTTGGGGTATTTAAGAAAGATTCATTCGAATAATCCTCTGATGAATTGCTCTCAACCTTATTGAAATAGCATTATAGTGCACATTCATATATGGTAGCCATTTATCATCTAGTTTGTAAATGATAATAAAGCTGACAAAGGATATTGGCATTTGGGGTATTTAAGAAAGATTCCTTCGAATAATCCTCTGATGAATTGCTCTCAACCTTATTGAAATAGCATTATAGTGTACATTCATATATGGTAGCCCATTATCATCTAGTTTGTAAATGAATTTTTTTTTGTTATTTTTCATCAGTCAACTTTAATTGCAACAGAATCTAGTTTAAGTTTTATTTTAATTTATACGCGAACAAAAAATGAAGGTGAACCTAGAAATAGAGTTATGTGATCATAAAATGATATCATTCAATAGTTTAAATCTTTTCTCTTTCAAGAGTTATGATATACTGATTTTTTTGTGATATATTGATTATTTGAGAATATAAATCTTCCGCCATCAATAGTGGATGACCTCCTGGAGTATTATGGTTTTAAAATGTGAAATTTGTTTACCTAATTTCAAATCAGACGGAGTTTTCAAAAACAATTTATGCATTCCTCTTTCATTTGCAACAAGATCATTTTATGATCACATAACCTAGAAATAGAGTTATGTGATCATAAAATGATATCATTCAATAGTTTAAATCTTTTCTCTTTCAAGAGTTATCCTCATTTTATGATCACATAACCTAGAAATAGAGTTATGTGATCATAAAATGATATCATTCAATAGTTTAAATCTTTTCTCTTTCAAGAGTTATCCTCATTTTATGATCACATAACCTAGAAATAGAGTTATGTGATCATAAAATGATATCATTCAATAGTTTAAATCTTTTCTCTTTCAAGAGTTATCCTCATTTTATGATCACATAACCTAGAAATAGAGTTATGTGATCATAAAATGATATCATTCAATAGTTTAAATCTTTTCTCTTTCAAGAGTTATGATATACTGATTTTTTGTGATATATTGATTATTTGAGAATATAAATCTTCCGACATCAATAGTGGATGACCTCCTGGAGTATTATGGTTTTAAAATGTGAAATTTGTTTACCTAATTTCAAATCAGACGGAGTTTTCAAAAACAATTTATGCATTCCTCTTTCATTTGCAACAAGATCATTTTATGATCACATAACCTAGAAATAGAGTTATGTGATCATAAAATGATATCATTCAATAGTTTAAATCTTTTCTCTTTCAAGAGTTATCCTCATTTTATGATCACATAACCTAGAAATAGAGTTATGTGATCATAAAATGATATCATTCAATAGTTTAAATCTTTTCTCTTTCAAGAGTTATGATATACTGATTTTTTGTGATATATTGATTATTTGAGAATATAAATCTTCCGACATCAATAGTGGATGACCTCCTGGAGTATTATAGTTTTAAAATGTGAAATTTGTTAAGTTAATTTCAAATCAGACGGAGTTTTCAAAAACAATTTATGCATTCTTGTTTCATTTGCAACAAGATATCCACAAACTGAGCACATCTTTTTACGCTACCTGAAGATAGATATTGTTCAGACTGTCATAAAAAAACATCCCTTTGAATATCAAACATTTTTTTTCATTTTCCATATTTATATTGATATAAAGCATTATCGATGTTCATGTTGGATACACAAAAATGTTAGAGAAAACATCATATATAGGAAGATATATAATTTTAAAGGCTGGCAACAGCTATTCAGCTTCCTAAAGTGATAAATGCAAGCTTTGAGGGAATAGCGGAAACATTGTGAACAAATCATTTAATTTAATTGTTCTAAAAATGTATGTAAGGTAGATTAAATAATCTCACAAATGATTATGATTTCAAAAGCTGAATTTGTTTAGAAGTTTTTATGGAAATTTAACTTTAGTAGACTAAATATTTTTTTTTTTGAGAAATAAATATATATATATATATATTGCATAGTGTTTTAAAATGATTAATGACAGCCATAAACTGAAACCTCGACAAGGAAGCAATTAAATTTAAATGATTTTCAATCTATGTATAGTAATATCGATTACTTCGTCATTATATTTCCTTCATTCTTTAAGAAAAATTTATAGATCTTCTGATTTTCAATAAAGCGATAACTTGCTTTCTTCATTTTATGAATGTATCAAAGAATTTCAATTTAACAGAAAGCTTTTGTGCCTTGGAAAGTTAATTAATTATTGATTTTGAAAAGCATGATTTTAATTAATTTCTGTTTGCTTGTAACATAGTTTATATGTAACTATTTTTATTTTTTAGTTTTCTTGATTTTTGATAGTGAAAATCCATCTTATTCAAACTTTTTTCAAAAAACTATTTATAGTGAAATTTTGGGAAAAATTCATCATATCAAGTGTTCAAACAGAGGATGTTTATATACATGTGTGTTTGACATGTTTCAGAATATTAAATATGATTTTCTGAAATGTATATATAAAATTCAGACAGAAAATCATTAAAATATCTTATTTTAATTATATTTATCGTTTTTTTCTATGGAATAAGTTTTTCAGGCTATAAGAAAAAACTTTAAAATTTCAAATTATCAAAAAGCAGTTAAAAGGAAAAAAAAAAAAAAAAACACTGAGAATTAGATGGTATAAAAACGCATTAAACCGTTCTCTGATCAGTTGTGCTTAAAATTTTTAAAAGTAATAAAATATTAGCGTAATTTGATGCTGTGTATTGCTAGTTCTAAAATTAAAGTACAATGATCTGTTGCTGTATAATTTTCTGAAAATGATAAGAATTGTTCAAACTGAATATAAATTTTTATTTATAATTTGTTTCTGAAAGAATGAAGAACAACTTCATGATATCAGCTACCGAATAATTCAGAAATTCTTAAAGCCATAGACTGATCTACCGGAGATCTCTCTATTTTTTTGTTGTCTGCTATTTTCTTCATCGGCGAGTACCAGTTAATCTTAATGCAGAGTACTAACTGCAATGAAAGGCTATGAATATTTCAAGCAAGTATTACTGTATCGACCTTAATTAAAGTCAGTAGGCAGCACTGGCCTGGTGGTACGGTCTCGGCTTCGAAATCTGTGGGGTTTAGGTTCGATACCTGATTCCACCGAACAACCGTCGTGTAAGCGAATTTGGGGCACGTTAAATCCGACGGGGCATAACGTTTTCTCACTGGTGTGATGTAAAAGTTTGGAGAGGGGATGTCAGCACAGCGACGTCCACGTCACCTGACAGTGGCTCAAAATTACAACGTCCATCCCAAATATTATTTTAAAACAGGATATTAATATAGCTAAACTAAAGGACAAAGTTCTTTTACCATCCGAACAATAGTAATATATCAGCTTAAAGCTAGTTAGTTGAAAATAACAAGAATAAGCTTTTATTATTTTTTGTTTCAAAATTTCGTTTAAATTTGGAAATTCTTTTGGAACAATTATGGAAATTCTCCTTAAAGTAAGTAAAAAAAATCGATATGTGCTTAGATTTTCCAAACAAGACAAAATGAATTTATGTTTAATCCAAATTCCTAGAATATGCTTCTTGAGAATCCTTTCTTAAAATGTAATTCCTTTGACATAAACGATCAAAGACTAATTGGACTTTTTTTTAAACACAAAATAAACTTTTTTTATTGTATTTTATTCTATATTGTTTTCTGAAAGAGGAAGTATTTTTGTTTCTGAGTAAAAATAAACTTCGACATTTATATTGCGATAAGTATTTGTTGAAATCTGAGAGTTAATCTCCTACTAATTAGGAATAGCTTTCTTAACAAGTGTAACAAGAAAACTTTTCATACTTTTAGAAAGAAAGCAATTAACTAAGAAATACAACCCTCTTTATTTTAGTCTTTAAATGCTAACTTCTAATTAGCTATCTAGTTTAAGAACTTTTAAAATTCATAGTTATTTTCTTCTAATGTTTATTTTTTACATACTACATAACTAATTATAGTAAGATCATCAATAAGAAAATGAATTTGATATCATTTAGCGTTATGAGGTTTCACGTTTTAAAACAGTATATTAGTATATTTTATAAAAATAATTTTATTTGCGTTTAATATTTCTTCAGAAACAAATAAGAATTACTTCTAAAGAAAAAGTAAAATTTGCATGACTTTAAAATTTTTATTATTCAACAATTTAGATAAGAAGGAACATTTTTTCTTTGTACAATATAACATTTATTTGTTCCTCAAAGTGCTAATAATTGTTGTCCCTCATGCTAATGATTCTTTATTGCAATTTATGCTCAAAATTCTTCTTAAAGTTTATTCCAACAAATTAGCTAGTACTTTCGTCTGTAATGAATTTTTCAGTATTTTTCGACTTTAGTTCAAGAGCATATTTTAATAAAACTTTGTTATGAATGAACTACTTGTACTATACAAACAGTACGATAACAGTTGTGTTTTACAAACAGTTCGATCTTGTTAGATGTATCTTCTATCTTCTTCCATATAAAAACAACTTAATAGAATGAAAAAGTTGTCAGTAGCTTTGCATATCGTAAGCTCACAGACTAGGAAGAAAACGATACATTTTTAGTTTTAACAAGATTTTAAACAAATTTATTTGTCTTAAAAATGTGTTTCTACTATTGTAGATTTTTTAAAAATTTTAATTAATGCTACCTTTTAGATTTATATTTGCTAATCAATAATATGGATATAACGAATTCGTAAAATAACAGTTGTTACGATATTTCAATTTTTAAATTTAGGGAATAATTACTCTTCGCCAAATAAATTCTATTTATATTAGGTTAAAACTTGAATATTATATAAATTCTATTAAATTATGCTTCTTTGCACTTTAAACTCGTTTTTTAGTCATTTACAAAATTATACGCTTGAATTTTTTTATAATTATTTCTAAATTTGATGGTTTTATAATTTGGCATAAGTTTGAAAATTAAAAATTGTAATTTTTTTCTAACTCGACACGTTTATTAAAATCAAAGGATTGCTCTTCTTGAGACTTGTATACAAACAAATTATAGTAATTTGTTTTTTACCTAGTTTTGCTCTACAATGAAGGAGAGTGAGATGCTTTTTCACATTCTGGATAGAGAATTTCATAAACATGGGTATAATTGTTGGAGCAGAATACATCAAATTCATTATATCTTATCCATTGCTGTCAGTGAATTTTCTGATATCCTACGTGCAGATATTTAGATGTCTTTAGACATAGACATAGAAGCGTCTTGCAGTTTTTTTGATAGATTTCTTCCAAAATTCGTTACGAATATGCAATTTCAAGTGTAGAGACCAATATTCTAAAATTGTACATTTCTGTCGGTGTTAGAAGAAAGCGCAACTTAGAAAAGCGCTTTCACTAATTAATGTCATTTTTGAGTTACCGTTTCTCCTATATATATATATATATATATATATATATATATATATATATATATATATATATATACAAAAAGAATAAATCGCAGAAACTTCATTTTAGATTCAAAGAAGTTTAAAATAAGAAAGTTCATAAAAAGCTCCAGAAGCCATTGAAGCATAGGATGATTATATTATTAATTTATATAAATCGTATTGAGAATGTTTAAGGCTGTATATCAGTTACATTTCAAATACAAAACTTGTCTCTCATTGTCTTCGTTACTTCTTGATATAAAGTCTCAAATTAAGTTAAGAGAGCTGTGTTTTTATTTTATCTTAGCTCACAAGTCTGTTTAGCCAATTTCATTTACATGAGAATCTAACTACATATCTATATCTTTCTCTCTCTATATATATATATACACACATATATATAAACTGTGGTGGATTGTAATGAGCGAGGATAGAACCTGGGACCTTGAGGTTCGCAGCCCAATAGCATGGCCACAATACAAAAACAGTATTTCTTGCAGCGAAGCTGTTAACTGGCTTATAAGCTTTTACCAGAGACTCTCCCTCCAGTAAACCGGAGGTGACACGAATGATATGGCTGTTGAGTAGTGATGTATTAGCCGTTGAATCTAATGCGCCTGTACCCATTTGAGCATTTAAGAAGCGCGAAGCGTTATGGCTAGCGTGTATGGTTGCTGTTGCTCAGTCAAGTGAGTCTGTCGACTTTGGTTTGGTGTGGATAGATGGCGTCCAAACAGCTGTACGAAGGTTGAAGGTTCATCGTCCTAGGTCACCAATGTGGTGAACTGATAGCAGCAAGGATAGAACCTGGGACCTCGTTGTTCTCAGCCCAGTAACATGACCACAATACAAAAGCAATTGCTCGTGTAGCGTAGCTGTTAACTGGCTTATAAACTTTCACCACAAAGCCATAAAACTCTCCCCCTGAAAAAGGAATAGAGATAGATCATGCTTCCCTGTCCGTTTAATCTTTAAAGTCCATATACAATTACAAACCTAAATGCTACTGCTACTCAAATATTAGTCCACAGCTTACAAAAGTTGATGGTGCATTAATGCGTTTAAATGTTTGTTTAAGCAACTATAATCTAGGTGCCCTTACTGCAAAACTATAATCTTAAAGCATGAATATTTTTTTAATATTTTCATTAAAATAATATCGCGATAGTCTCCATTGAAGATTTAATTCAATGTGAGACTAGAAAATCTTTCCTCCATCATTTTATAATGATGGCATCCACTGAAAATTTAACTCATTGTGAATAGAGAGAACCTCTTCTCTTTTATGATGATCTCTTCCAAAGTTTTCCTTAATCACTGAACCGGAGATGGAAGGAAGAGAAGATGATAATAACTGCATTTGAAATGCATTAAACTTGCAGTATGCATTTGGGGATTTCATAGTCCACAGAATTTTAAATAAGTTAAAGGTAATATTCCTCCCTATCTTAAAGTTGAACATTCTTTGAAGTCAGCAGCCATATTTGAACTATTCTTATAAAAGCTGGAAAATATTTGATGGGAGAATTCTTATTTGAATAAATCTTAAAAAGGAATATATTTCGCTTAGAGATTAACAGTTTACACATGAACAGGATTCGTTTAATATTATATGGTACCATGAATCGTATTATTGGGTGTTATTCATTAAAGCCTAAAGTGAAAAATGAATTTCTTAAAATAGTTTTCTTACAGATTTCGAATCTATTTTCTAATCTTGCTTTACCACAATGGATTTAATTGACGATTAGCAAATGTGAAGACATCAAATAACAATGGTAGGAATTAAAAAGAAGGAACTGCTTACTTTTTAAGTTTTAATAAACATTTATTTATTAAAATAAGAAATGCATTCCTGAATTACAATAAAACCCACAGTTCTTGCATTTTCATCCTATCCGTTCAGAAGATATTTTTGTTAGAGGATCAGTACATAAAATTCACTCATTAACTCATTCTTTTGAAATTCCTTTGGTTCTGATTATCAAATTATTTATGATAGATGTATTAATTAGTAAAATGCATAAAATTATCACTTACTGAAGATGTTGTTTGTGCTATCTATCTCTATTAATATATAAATACATATGAAATCCTACTTATAACTGCGTTTTATAGTTTAAATGCTGTTTTATAATAATTTAGCTTTCTGTGTGCATCATTAAGAATATGAATAGATAATTATCATAGTTAGCAATAAAAAAAAAATCATCCGTTTTGAAGCCATTGACATTTTTCTGAACAGGATAAATAATAGTTATAGTATAAATAATGATTTTCAAACTTAACTATTAGTTATTTAATTTATTCATTTAATTAAATCTTGGTTCCTTCTTTGTGGTGCCATCTGGTGGACAGCTTGAAAAAATATTTTAAAATTCTATAACACTTAAAGTAATGACTTATAAATTAATATTACTGTATTATTTTCTTTTTAGTTTAAAAATGAGTTGTATTAATTACTATTGATATATTTTCTGAAAATTTATACTATACATTTGGATAAAATGAAAACTAGAAAGAAAAAATTAGAAATCTTGACATCTGGATTTATAAGAACGTATGTTCAACTTCAAATGGAATCAAAAGGAATTCTTTACTTCGTTCAGATGCTTTGCGTGTAAAGAAGAAATTTAATTCTCCAAAATACACTCTAGTAAAACTCTTAAAAACTTTGAAAGAATTATATTAAAAGGAAAAGAGACAGAAAGTCCCGTGCAAGTTAATTCCTCTCTCTCACGAACAAGTTTACTTGAATCTAGATCATAGAAGAATAAAATCATGTGCTCAAACTTATGGTACAGAAAAGTGTTTAAAAATCCACAAATTCTATAAAAAATTAATAACAAGCATTTGATATTGAATTTTTTTTTCTTTCAATTGTGTTCAATTTTAAAGTTTTAAATTTCTATACTATTGCATTCAGTCATTTGTAAATTCGAAATTATTATGTGATTTTTTCCATATAAACTCGTGCAATAATCATTAAAATCTAAGAACGCTTTGTCTACAATTTGTTAACTGGTTTTTAAAAATTAGCTAATTTTATGAACAATTCCCATACAGGATAACAGGAAATAATATAAAATTTTGCGTAACATTATCCAGAAATTAAAAAAAAATATTACATATTATGGAAAAATACAATTATGGAAATTCTTCTAGAAATATTTTCGACCTCAGCGTTTGGATATTGGAGGAAATATATTTGTTATTTTATCATTTGGTATGGTTTTGTACAGCTTTTGAAGAAGGTTAGTTGATTGAAAAGTGTTTTAATTCATAGGTTAAATATTTTTTGTTTACCATAAATTTAAATAAATGCAACAATTCGAAACTATTGATTAAATAAAGATACACTTGGTAAATTTGAATAATTGTCTTAGTTGTATTTCTAATTGATAATTGAACAATCATTTAAAAAAAATGTTTAGGCTTACGAGAACGTTACCACAAAATTAATACATGTTCAGCTTCTAAAGATACATTATTTATAATGCATTTTTGAAGAGAGTTTGGAAACCTTTAATTTTCTAGTGAACAGAAAGTAGTTATATTTTGAAACACACACTTATTTTAATTATAAATTGTTTCTTGAAAAATTAAATAGGAAGGAATACTTTTCTAGCAACATTTAGAGAGGCTATGATTGCCTTGTGGCAAATCTGCGGTTACGGAATAAAGGGGAAGGGCAGATTTGAAATCTGATTTTAAGTAGAATCACAATTAAGTCAGCCTGGTGCATGCCATGTTCAACGTTTTGATTTAGGCATCTTTCTGCTGGGAGGGTGAGCAAATTTATAGATTAGTGAGACAAACGAAGTGCTATCATTAATATTTAACTGCAGGTCAAAATTAAATAAGCCATCCTAAAACTTCTTTTCTGTTGATAAATATAATTGAAGCAAACTGGTGCACTTTAATTTGATAATTAAATATAATTAATGTAAACTGATGAATTCATAAAGATTTAAATATGATGATATTTACTCAGGATTTAGTTTGCATTTCTTATTGAATTTATCAGAGCCATATATGTGGATTTTATAATATAAAACTATTCGTGGTAAAATATCTTTGTAATGATTATAAGTGAACTTCATTTTACTTTTAAAGCAAAGTGGTCAATGAAATTGGGGATTAATTTCAGAAACAAGAAAGGGATTTTCCATGTTTTTTTTTAATATCATGGGAAATGAGATTTCGAGTTACTTTAGATTATTTATGAGGTTGCCTATTCTTGTCTTTCATTATAAGCATAATTGACCCATTATGACTTCCGTGCTACAATAGCCAAAAAGAAAAATATTATCTGCAGTGTGCCCATCAGCGGCTTTGTTTGTTAAGGTGTTTGTACAGTTGAGGAACATAATCGGGCAAAAATAGGTTTGAAATTCCATTCTCTACAAGTGTCTTAAGAACCATTAATCAATCGTTTTTGGAAATATTCCCAACAAGCTAGTGGTTAGAGATTCCCCTGGGTTTTTTGTTCTTAGCAATATTGGTGAAATGAGTGATAGTAAGTGAATATGTTATCTCATTTTACATGTACCAATATTATAAATATTATACTTCAAATGTTATTAAGAATTTTTGACTTAGCTAATTATAATAGATGAATTAAGATTAAATTCATCATAAGCCTATTACTGAAAATCTTCAACAAAGGCAACTCATACCTATAAATAAGAAGTAAATAAGATTGCAACCTAGGCTCACCAAGTCTTTTTGACCTACGAAGTAGACCTTACTTCAAATTCATGATGAAATCTATTGATGGGTTTAGCTTAATATACTAAATCAAATTAGATTAAACTCATTACAAACAAAACACTGCAAATCAAGGAAAGAAACTTATCCTACTTATATATTAATTAACTTTGTTTATTCGCACCAGGTCATTTTGATCTACAAAATAGGCCAAATTTCACCTTCATCATGGATCTTTGATTAATGGATTTAGCTAGATATGCTAAATCAAATGAGACTAAACTCACCACAATCCTAATACTGAAAATCAAAGAAAGCCACCTATCATTCTTAAATATGAATTAAGTAGATGTATCGCATCATGACATAGGGTAGATTAAACACACCAAAAGCCAACCATTGAAACTATTCTTCGAATATAACTCATCCCTATAAATACAAGAAAGATTATTTAAACCTATATGTACCAGGTCACTTTGACCATCAGAAAATGCTATTTTGCAACATTCATGAATCTTCGAGTAATGGATGTAGCTTCGATTAAATTATATTAGGTTGATCAGAAATTGAAAAATCTGCTTTGCATAGTTAAATTATTAATGCATATAAAACAGTTCGTATATAGAAATTAAAAGAAAAATCTATTGCTAAAAACTCTGGGTGGCCTTAATTTAAGCACTAATATTTATTACAGTAAATTCCATTTCTACACAACAGAGAAAAGCCTTCATTTTGAAGCACAGACTTATTATACTGGTGAAATATTGCACATTTCGTTCAATAAAATAATTGCGCATACTTTATTTAAATTAAAGTTTCTTTGTAATGTGAACGTATTACATTACGTCTTTGCAAAGTTATCCTGTAACTTCAATTTGTTAAAACTTCATTGTATTTAATTTTTTTTTGGTTTTGTTAAAACAGTTTCAAAATGAGTACTTGAATTCTCAAACAACCTGAGAAATAATCAAAGTGCACCAATACTAGATTCTGACACGATATTTACGTCGCTGGTATCTGTTTTCAAATCTTGACTTTTTAATAAAACACGGCCTTCCTTGAAGTAACTGAATTCTTCTCACTTCGTATTCTTGTATATTCCACTGTCCGGAATGGAATGCAATATATTTTCTTCGTGTGTTATTGGAAACAGCGATCTCCACCCCTCCTATCGTCAAACAATTGCTCCTTCAGTAAACTAAACCAAATGCAAGTTCGAAAAATAAAGAACTCCCCAATAAGTAAGAACTTCCCTGTATTCTGAGAACAATCAATACAGTTAAGAGTTTCGCAGTTTGATCTCTGTCCTTGCTTCGATATCGAAAACCAATGCCTTAAGTTTGACAGGACGGTTTAATTATTGCGAAGCATGTTTTAAATTCACCCGAATTTCGTATTTCACAAATTCCTTCATTGTTTTTGACAGCTAATTTTCGATGTCATTTGCCATTAACT
This sequence comes from Argiope bruennichi, assembly GCF_947563725.1. Classification (NCBI taxonomy): domain Eukaryota; kingdom Metazoa; phylum Arthropoda; class Arachnida; order Araneae; family Araneidae; genus Argiope; species Argiope bruennichi. The sequence goes on along the minus strand of NC_079158.1, from coordinate 62,948,899 downwards.
TTGAATGAGTTCAAAGTTTCATTTAATGAAGAGCTGTATTTAATTTTCCTCTCTATATGTCAGAGTGATGCCATCATATTTCTCAAAATTATTTTAAGAAATGATTTAAGAATTGTTGTTTTTGATTTGTTTAAATAATTTTTAATGATTTTTTTCTTGATATTTATTTCTACTGCTTCTGGCTAAGGTATGAAATATAAAATAGTGCCTGTTTTGAGATGCAGAAGAAATGTAAGCTGATTAGGAAATATTAACGGAAAGAATTTTTGTTAAGTAATGAAATTTGCGAATTAATAAAAAATATGACTAAAAGAAATGTTAAATACAAAATAATCTAAATAGAAATTGCAGTGGAAGAAATAAAATTAAAAATATGAAGAAATATTTCATCTTTTCTTTAACTTGAATTTAAGGAAAGAAATGTTTTTATTTTGTCATTCTAAAAAAAATGATGTTTTTAATACTTTTATATGGACAATATAAGCTTATTTTATGTTATAATATTTGCTATATTACTTATAGCTTATATGTTATAATATTTCCACAACTAATTTTGTTTTGTATATCTTATTTATAGACAGGGTAATAATAAAATTTAAGGAGAAAGCTTATTTATTTAACTTAAAAACTGTATATAGATCATCATAAAATTTATGTTGTGTTTTGACATGCCATATAATGTCTACTCAAAACATTATTAAAAAAAAAAACTAAATAATTATCCTTTGTTAATATCTAAACGCTTCTTTTTGAGAATTAATTATATTTTGTTTTTCAAATAATTCTGATTTTGATTTAAAAAAAATATTTATAACAGTTTCTTATGAACTTTTACATATTCCATTTAATTAATTGATTTGAAAGTGTCGTGTTGCTGTTTTGGGAAAACATTTTATTAAAACTTACATCCTACAAAATATATAAAGTTCAGTTTAGTTACATTAACGTCCCGCTGTAAAGCAACACTACGGATATTTTGGGACGGACCTCTTAATTTTGAACCGTTGTCAGATGACGAGGGCCACACTTGATCTGATACACCCCTCTGCACACCACACCACGCAAGTGACATGTGGCTCTGATGGATTTAACATGCAACTAGCCCAATTTCACCACGATTCTTTGATGGAAACGGGTCTCGAGCCCGAAACCCTACGCCTCATATGCCTTGACCTTACCGCCATACCACCGCGGCCCTGTAAGTGCCATAAAAAGAAATTATGAATTATCAATGCTTAAAATACAAAATGATGATTTCAACTATTAAATAATATTAATCACTGAATAAAAACTAAATATTTATGTAATTAATATTATTAATTAATCAAAATAATAAAGATTTGAAAGTTGTAATATTTAAATTTTCTTTGTCATCGAAAAAAGTTTTAAAATATTCACAGTAATTGTCTAATTCTTATTATTTTCCTTGCATGAAAATTTCATTAGTATGAATTTAAGAATAGAAGATAGAAATAATTTGGTATTGCGCATAAGCAGAAAATATCTGAGTGTTTTCTTTATTTATAAAAGTTGATAGATACTTACAAATAGTTGTTTAAATGTATCCACGTGGAAATTCTTTCCGGTCACGTTGAATTATAGAGAACGGATTTATATTCTGAAATTGTTAGGCGTGAAGTGCAGACACAATTTAAACCCCAAACCAGCATATAGTTTTCCATAATGATATTTATTCAAGTGTAGTAAGTTTAATAGCTTAAATATAGTCACTGTTACAAGATTGCGCTTGGTTTAAAATTCCATGACATTGTAGATAGATATGGAATCTTGAAGTTTTGAAAGATAAAATTCTTTGGTTATTTATAGCATGATAATTGTCAATGAATTATTAGTGCGGCAAAATCGTAATTAATTTTCAGTTTTTGTTACAGATAATAATTTATTTTATTTTGTTGTAGGTAATAATTGTTTTACTCAAGAATTTAAACATTTTAAGGTTACGAAAAGCTATTCAGTTTTAGTGTTTCAATCCAAACACTGTGCATTCAGAATATATATTTATTTTATGAAATTTTTTTTAAAGTTTTTGAAAAGGCTTTTGTTAAAAATCGTATGGAATATCCAATTTTTTGATTATATATTACATAATTGTAGAGTTGGTTTAGTCTATTTATATTTAAGCTTAGGATTAAAATCGGATAAAAATGAATCATCATTCATTAAAAGTAAATAATTCAATGCGAAACTCAAAATTAAAAAAAAGTGCTGAAAGAAAATAGTAAAATTAACCTTCGCTTTGGTCTCTGAAGGGAAAATGCAATGAATCAGCATGAGCATTATTTAATTTATTTATTTTCATACTATTCTATTCGCACGCAATAAATCTGTAACTGTCACGCAAATCTGTCACTGTCACGCAATAAATCTGTCATAAAGAAAAAAACTTCCCAGAGTTGTCTGACACTTAAATATAAATTACGATTTGCGTATCAGGTAATAATTCAAAGTAAAGGGCAGCGTTATTCTTAAACTGTAACCAGCGTTATACATGAAAGTGGACGATTGTATTACTTATTACCATATTAGGGCTTAAACTTTAATTGAATTCACGAGTGATAGTGTTACAGATTTAGTTAGAATTACAGAAGCGTTTTTTATTTATTTGACATTTTGGTTGTGATTCTCTTTCTCAAGCCATGCTTTAGAATCAATGTAACATTCAGAGAAGAATTAGATTGGTAATATTATTTAATCTAAAACACATTTAATAATTGCCATTGATATATTGTATTTTCTTATTAAACAAATATGCATGTGAAATACTTGAATCAGAAAAATCTATTTCAAGATTCTATTGGTAGAGATTTTATAGATAATTTATTAAAAAAATCATCATTATGGTGGAAAGTGTGAACTGATTGAAACTGTTCGAATTTGTCGAAATGATGCTGCTTTTGGTCCAAATGATTCATTGATTTATTAGTTCCTATTTTTTCAGTGTTAGTTCCAAATTCAATTTATTCTATTGTTTAGGATATCTCTTGTCTGCAATACGCCTTGTAACTTAAATGAGAAAAAAGTGGAAGTTATCATTGTTATTTTTATAAATTTAGAAACTACAAATGCTTGCCTACAAATGCCTTGTCAAAAAGTGAAATGGAATCTATAAAAAATTTATTAAATACATTATATGAGTGCTTGAAATATAGTATAGGAATGCTTCAAATATACTACAGAAATGCTGATATACATGAAAGTATTTTTGAAATATATCTCTAAAATTTCTTATTCAATTTTGATTTGCATCATGATTGAATTTCCCATCTACTTTTCTGAAAGATAATAATTATTCAAATTGTAACAACATTAAATACTTTAAAAAATTTTTAAAGAATGCGTTCAATCTTTCAAAGTCATTTGGTCATTAGCAATATAAAATAAAAAAACAAACGACTCATAATTAAAAAGCAATTAATTATATTTAAAGTTTATTTTTAAAGATCGTCTTGTTTATTAAAAATTTAAAAATAATTAAAAATTCAAAGCAATTTTCCTTGAGAAAAAGTTGCCTATTTAATTGTTTCTATTCATAAAATAATGCCGTCTCAAGTGATTTTCCGTTGCTCAGTTTTCTATATCCTGTTTGATGATAAATTACTGTCAATATTGAGAAATAATAAAATGAAATAATATTAATATTGCATTGTGATATATAATATGAAACATTTTTCTCAATATTTAATAATATTGTTGCATAATATTATACAATATATTTCAATGGGCTGTACTATCTAAAACATCACATTTAAATTGATGATTGGACTTGTGAATGCATTTTATATCTTTTTATCATCGATGGGTTGAATTTAAGTTGTGAAACATAAGTATCTATAGTATACATTAAATGGTACGCACATCATATATTAAATGCTTTTTACATAATTCATAATGATTTTGAATAGTTGTGCGATCACTTACGAATAGATATGTCAACGACCAGTCACATTTTAAAGAAATAAATTTTAATTTCATGAAACCATATATTTTATTTCATTATTTGGCAGATTACTTTTTTGAGTAATCCTGTTGATATTAATGTAAATATACATGTAGGCAGAGTTTTAGCATATGTTTTTAAGTATTTGGCGATAATTAAGCTGATGTTTCATCTAATTAGCTCTTAAGACAGCATGCAAAATTTTAATAGTTCGGCTTTTTTCACTTGAAGTTATCGTTTGTAATAAATGGAATTTATAATTAAATAAATAGACTTTCAAAGAATCAAAGAAAAATTGGTAATTAATCAAAATCTCATCAAATCTCAAAAAAAAAAAAAACTCTTTCTACAGTACATAGTTTATATTTTTGCAATTAATTTTTATTCTATTTTTTATTATTTACAAGTGGTGTTATAACAAAATTTAGTGAAAATAGCTTCTTTCAGTAGATCAAGGCTTCAAACAGCTCATCACAAAATTTATGTTCTGAAAGGTTCAGATGCCTTTTTCTTTCTTCATAGTTCCGGCTAATTTTAGAGAACAGAATTGACGTATGATTGTGCCGTGACATTGATTACTGTTTGAAGCCAGAATGAAACTGATAAATGGATTAAAATGAATGAACATGTTTTACACTTTAGACACAATGAATGATTAGACTGATGAAACTTAGCAAAATGATTCCCAGTTAATAAAATTTACGGCTCCTAAATATCTTTCTGCTTAAGATAGAACTATGAAAGACAGCTCATTCCTTTATCCTTTTTATTTTTCAAATGTATGAGTTTAATCGCCTTTTAGTTAATATCAAAATCTAAAAAATTAATAAAATAGATAGAAAAAGGCATATTGCGGAATCTCTTTTGAAATTTATTAATGATGCTAGAGTATAACTTAATGCTAAATTATAAAATTAAGATACGCGTTAGAGTGCAAGTAGAATAGAAAAATTTATTTGGATCTTTTTAAGTCCACTATTCACGTAGAAAAATATGAAAATTTGAAAATTTATTTCTATAATTAGCAGTGGTTTTGCAATTGACGAGTTCCAATTAAGTGCATTAGAATAGAATAAATTTATTTTACTTAAAGCCATTAAGTAGTAAAAATCAATAATTATGTGAAACTTTATGTAGGCCGAAAGGAATTGTCGGCTGTGTTGCTTTCCCCGTTAACTGAGCGGTTCAAAAATACAAAATCCGGTGTAAAAAAGCTCTAGAGTTGCTTCAAAGTTTATGGTAAACGTAACAAAGTTAAATTAATCAAACAGATAAAAAAATTATTTATTTTAAGCTGTAACAAATTTCAATAGGATAGCTGAGAATAAGATCTTGACTGATCTTAAGTCTGTCTTGTAAGATCTTTGAAACTCACTTGTGGGCATGCGCAGAGTTTTTACAGAGATATAATGCAATAATTACGTACTGCAAAGTATAATATAACAGTTCTATGTATTCAAAGTATTCCATTGAATGTAAAATGTAATAGTTGTTTTAGAATACAGACTAAGTTCATAAACATGTTTAATACTACGTTGGAAGTACAGGAATAAATAATATCACAAGTTGCATTACAATTAAATTTCCGCAAAGATTGAAATGAAAAATATTTTTCTCATTACATAAAGCCTAAAAAAATAGTTTTCACAAGAGTAAATGAAACAGGTTTCTTCTGATATTTTGCATAATAAAAATGATGAGATTTTATACAACAAATCTGGATTAAAAAGTTGAAAGAATTTTGTTATATATAATATTAAAAATTTATTTAATGTATATTTATTTCAGGAAAATAACTCAAAACATCGGTTATTGGCTAGAAATAAATATTTTAAAATATTCGTCGTATTCTCAGTGGAATATTTTTTTTTATGATAACTTAAAAAAAATCATAATTAGGTTGGATTTTGTGTCTACGTATGCTATGACTGCATGATTTTTGCAAAATATCCTGTTTCGGAAATGCATTATAAATTATAGTATCTTATTTATTATTTTACTTCTGGGTACTTAATTTGAATCATACTTTAGAAAAGAAAAAAAACCTATAATATCAGATGTGAAACAGATTTATGAAATGCAAATTTTAATTTCTATAAAGAAGTTCAAATGGGCTAATAGCATTTCAAAATGTAATTTATAGTTAAATAAACAAAGTAATTTTTTTATGAATTTTCTATATACTTTTCCACAGAATTAAAATTTATACCTCTTATTGATCTTTTACATTACTTTTCTTAATATTATTAGAAAAAAAAACCAAATTATGAATAGTAAACATGAACAAGCAAAATTTTTATATTTGTTAAATAAATATGAATATCGAAGTCGAAGAAACAAAATAATAGACTTTGGCGCATTGTTTTAAAATATCATTTTAATCCGTTTTACGATTTTTGTTTTGGTAAGAAGGAATTTTTACAATAAAATTGATTGATTTCTACATTTTAATTCCAAATAATACGGCATTCGATATATGGAAAATAAAGTGCTTGAATGTACGCGTATTGCCACTGTACAGGTTCGATAATAAAATCTATAGCTACAAAATTCTGCGCGGAATAACATTAGAAATTAGAAACAGGTACTTTTAAGCAGTTTTTACAGAAATTTCATTAACATTTTCACAAATTAAAAATTAAATAAGATTTTATAATGTATGAAAATATTACAACACATATTTAATTTTTACATTATTTTCAAATTAAAAAAGTGTATCATCTCTTTGATTTTTATTTGAATACCGTTTTAAAATTTTAATACAATATTAAAAATATTTTTGAACAATTTTTGACATCATAATTAAAAATAACAATGTTGCAATGAAATCAAACGTTTTCATCAAATATTTTTACTTACAGTATCATCTGTTTCATCAAATATTTTTAATAGCGTAATCTTCGTCCATTGTTGAAATCTCAGGAAGGAATTCAGACTGAAATTAAATTACCATAAAAGACGATGTGCAATTTGAAATACATTACCTAGACACTTAATTTTTTAATGGCATTATGATGACATAAACCTCGACTTCATTTTTGACTTTCCAGAACAGCGTTTCTCAACCTTTCAGTATTCGTGGCCCAGTTTTCAATCATAACTTTCATCGCGCCCCCCCCTCCTTGCAATAAAATGTATACAACAATAATGTATATTGAGTATTTTGGATTCTGTTTTTAAATTATTTTTAATTAACTTCCAAAACAAGAGTAAAAGCGAGCCAACGTTGGCGAGAAACCACATCTTGCATTTTGGACAAGCGGACGGGGAACAGAGGAAGCGAATGAAAGCGGAGAAAATTTGAATATTATATTTGAACTGAAAGCCAAATAGGGAGATACCGTTAAAAGAATATGAAAGTAGAAAAATTCATCAATGAAAGTTAACCTAGACGGGTTGAGCTAAATTTAGAAACGGGGAATACATTTTTTAGAATAATAAAAGAAATAAAACTGAAGCATGACAAAACGAAAGTGAAAAAAATAGGAATGTTTGTGCAAGGGAATCCACACGACCGAGGCCGTCTCGAGCATATTCGGAGTAAATGTTTTCTCATAAGAAGAAGGAAAATATTAGATACACAAGTTTCAATTTCAGCCAGTCTAATCCGAGTCGATCCTTTTATCGCTATCGAATCAATTGTGAATTTGTATGTTATATATGTTTTCATGTTAATTGCAATTCACCATATAAAATATTCACGGCAGCAGATTTATGCAGACTCATGAATAAATTTTTTAAGCGGAAGTAAGCAAGCATTAGACGATAGTCAAGCATCAACAAATACACAGACGAGCGTGGTTCCGAAAATAAAAGCAAGGAAATATTCTCAAGAATACTTAAATTTTGGGTTTACCAGTACTGAAGTAAATGAAGAAAAAAGGCCCCTGTGTATCATTTGCTCAAAATTGTTGGCCGCGGACAGCATGAAACCTAATAAACTTAAACTACATTCGGAAACGCTTCATAGTGAGTACGTCAACAAACCCAGAGAATTCTTCGAATTAAAATTAAAATCATATAACAAGCAATAACAATCATAACGATTTGACAAATTGTTTTCAATACAGCTTGACGAAGCAACAGATAGTAATAAAGATGCTCATTTAATTGTCATGTTCGAATTTGTGGTAATATGTCAGTAGTAGAACTACTTTTCTGCAAACCAATAGAACTCAAAACATCAGCACTCGCATTATTTGCTATTTTAAATGATTTTATGAACGAGGCAAACATAGAATGGAAAAATTGCGTCGGAATATGCATCGATGGTGCTCGTTCAATGTCCGAAAGATTCCAAGATATACAAGCACTTTTAAAACAAAAATCGCCTCAGTGCACACATTGCATGATCCACAAAGAAACTTTGGCTTCGAAAGAAATGAGTCCTGGTTTGAATATTGTGTTAACTACAGTTGTAACCGTAGTAAATTATATAAAAATGAGACCCCTGAAATCGAGAATATTTTCCGCACTTTGTGAAGACATGGGTTCAGTACATTCAGCGTTACTATTTTATTGCGAGGCAAGATGGTCATCACATGGGAAATTTTTGCAACATGTTTATGAATTGAGAGAAGAAATCGACATTTCCTAGAAGAAGAAAACAGATACAAACAGACTGATAATTTTCACATTTGTGATGAAATTGATTTACTTGGTCGACATATTCGAGAACTCAGACTGACTATTTCTAATACTAAGCCTTCCTTCGAAAAACTTTTCTCTGCAAGACAGGCCCAAGGAAGTCACTAATAATTATTAAATTTGTTTTTAATTTAGTATGTTTTGATTAAGTTGTTTTACTTCAATAAGTTATTAAATATGTCGAAATGTATTTTGTTTTCTATGTGTATGTGTGCTTTCCTTTCAGTCATAATATTTTCTCTTTTAAATAATATTTTCTCTTGGATATTCTCGCGCCCCTCTTCTAGTGTGCTCATGCCCCCACTAGGGGGGCGCGCCCCACAGGTTGAGAATCGCTGTTCCAGAATGTTCCTGAACAGAATTGGCAGAGACAGGTGACAAGTTGTGAAACTAACTCAGCTTTTATGTCTCTTACAATTTAAGGCTTAAATATACTTATTTGAGTAAATAATAAAAAACATGTTCTACGTAAGATTTTTATTTGACATTAATCATAACAATATTCACAGATAATCAGCTTCATGCAAAAGGCGGATAGTAATTAATTAAATCTATTTATAAGTGTTTATAATTATTTTTTACATATTAGGATATTACGAATTTTTTACGAATATTATGATTTGAAGTATATTCAATAAAACCAAGAATTACAAATATATTGAAGTTCGAACTTTTATATATTGAATTTAATCTAATCAAACTTCGCTGAAATTAAACAATTATTTCTCAAGGGATTTAAAATTTACAGATAAGGAAAAAAACTTAATGTCCGCAGTAAAAAGTTTTATTCCATGTCAATATAATCAATAATTCTCTTTAGTATTTTACTTCCCAAGTTATTATTTACACATCTTGTTTTAGATTTTAGATGTATTCTTTTTCTAAAGTATATAAAATCTTCAAGATTAGTTTTCAATATATTTAAATTGTTAAATAAAAACATATAAGTACAAAAAGGAAGTAAAAACTATTATATTACTTATATAGTCATCACATCTAGAACTAAGCTGTATATATGTACAATTTTTTGAAAAATACTGCAAATTTTCAGATCGAAATCCTTTGAGAGAAAAAAAAAGAAAAAGAAGAAGGTAAAAATAACGTAATGAGTTACTCAATAATCAGTGAAATATTTAAACTTTTTTTTTCTGTTTGCATTCATTATGTCCTTTGACAAAACCATTCACAATATTTAATTAAAAAGAAAATGAAAAAAATGGTCATATTGAAGGAACTATTTTTTCCATACATGATTATATTTTTTAGGAAACTATCGACATTTTTTTCTTTCTCTTTTGTTCATTTAAATGTCATAAAAATAAAATAATGCCTATTTCGTTATCAAAATTTTTATAAATAATGAGTAATTGCGTAATGCATTTATAGAAAATATAAATACTTCCTGTAATTATTGTCCTTGTTCAGTCGCTAGCGTGATTTCATTTTATTTAGAAATTGATATTACGAAATTAGTTGGTAAATGAGAGGAAATGAATATATTGTCACGCAACTCACATGTTTCCAAATTATTTTTATTCAGAGAGCAATTTAGTTTGAAAGCTCAAACTTTCTTTGGATTGGATGGTGGAGAAAGGCACAGCCAGAAGTATAAAAAATTCCAAGAAAATAGTCTTTTAATTCAGAACTGGTAAAGGAATTTCCTTGCAATAAAAAAGTTATGTAAATTTCTGACCTGAATTATTGCATACATGCTGAAATTTTATTTATTTCAGAAATTTTTTTCAACATTTAATTTTGCTCAATTTATTGTTAACTTTATAAAATACAGACATTTATAAATATTCATAATACATACACGCTATCTCTCTCTATATATATTTATATTAGTAATAAATTATTATAAATATATATATATATATATATATATATATATATATATATATATATATATATATATATATATATATATATATATATATATATATATATATATATATATATATATATATATATATATATATATATATATATATATATATATATATATATATATATATATATATATATTCATTTTCTATCAATGTTTAAAAGAAAAAGACGTAAGAACATTTAATTAATTAATAGCAGAAATTAAAAAAAAACATTTTATATAATGAAAGATAATTATAATTATTTAAATATTTTCGTCATGTGTTTTAAAATATATCGAAACCCATAATGCTTTTTGAAATTCATAAGACAGTGTGAGAAATTATATGAAACAATAACAAAAATAAATTAATAAAATTCCCCATATAGAAATGCTTGTCAGCTTGTTCCCTAATCCGTAGGCTCTTTAATTGCCACAGAATTTGAAACCAAAGATTTATTCCATCGCAGGATTATACATTTTTGATAGTAATTTAATAATAATATTTATGATATATAAGCATGAAAAGTATATTTTTTCCCTGGTTTTAGTGCTAAGGCCTTTTCTGAATAAGAAGAATCGTTAGAACTCTTTTACTCATTGTATATGAAATATACAATGAGAAATTAGTTTAATCATCAAAACATTTTAGATTTTAGCGCATTTTTCCATTTCAAATTTCTCTGAATCCCAAAAAACACAATTTTGGCTTTACGTTTATTTGAGAAAACGAAAATACAAAAAGATTTAGAATTACTTGAATGAAATTTAGTATACAGTCTGTACTCCAAATATGCATATTTCTATCAAATTTTTGATAAATCTATTCAGAGAATCTTTGTGTACCTGACAGTTTCAATTTAAGTTAACTATAAAATGGAAGGAAGCTAAATGGATAAAATGTGGTATACAGATTTAGTATCTAAAGTTTACATTGTATTGATTTCGAAACCAAATGCATTTAATGAATTAGTATGTATTTTTCACGACCATGTAAATGCGCTAACTCAAAAAAGCTGTAACATAAATATGTGAAATCTGAATTGTTATTTTGTGAATACAATCACAATTTTATGTTAAACTTTGGTTTTAATCTGACAGGAAAACATGTACAAAAGACACATTTAGTTATTTAATATTTATCTATGACCCACATCCCAGCAATCTATCACAAAAAAAAAAAAAAAAACCCAAAATCGTTCTCTAACAGACAGTTTCGTTAATTATTTTCTGCCAATGGCTTGTAATTAATAATGTACAAACGTGCAGTTTTAAAGAGTAAGCAAAAAAATTTCGAGGAAACCACCTACTCTGTTTTGAAATGAAACTGACACTGAGCGCACAAGTGATTCTCTTTCTGCAAGATATGTGCATAATAAATAATAAAAATAACTTTTCAGTAAAAAATAATAATAATGCCGGCGTCCATGTATAGGGGTAGCGCATCTTTCCTGTGATCTGGGCGTCCCGGTTCGAATCCCGGTTCGGGCATGGTTGTTCTTCATCTGTGTTCTATCTATGAGGTATGTGAATGTGCCCCCCTGTAAAAAGGGGCTGTGCAAGCGAATGTGTGAATTTCATCTTCGTATGAGCTGGAAGTCAGACTTCTGCCCTCGGGTGCACTGGGGTCTTTACCCTCAGAAGCTACTGCACACATTTCCGTGGTAACGCGGACACGACATCATCAATAATAATACTGTAATATTAAATTCTATATAATTTATAATAAATATACTTTTTTGCATAGTAAAAATTTAAAAGTAATGCATCCCAATTTGGAATAGAATTATATCCATGCACATAAAGTGTGCTCATGCGATGTATGCTGTTTATTAAAAAAATTGCTCTTCAATTCTCAGTTATTTTAAGTCCTTCAGTTTAGACTAATAAATATTAATCTGCCTTTCGGAAATTTCAATAAGGAAAAAGAAATATTTTATCAAAAACATTTACTGAGGCTAAAATTTTTCAAAGGCATTCTTTATGAAATTTTCCTTCGACTTTCCTGTTTTGAAATATTAAAATAATACAGACACAATAAAAAAATGCAAATCGTTTGTTATTTCAACTAAAGGGCCTATTTTACTTGAATAAACCCTCCCAGACAACCATTGCACGCATTTTCCTGCAGATGTATTTTTTTTTTGTTCCTAAAGTCATAATAATAATAATAGTTAGATTATGATTCAACTATTAATTGTAAAGAATTGCTTAATTTTTCATTATGAAATATAATCCTTTTTTTCCCTTTTCAAGCAATATAAAAATGACATATTGAAATGAATTCATATTATAGTACGAACACATATGATATCATCTAAAATGATGTTCAAAAATTCATCAAAATCCTTTCTCGTCTTCATTGGATTTGTAATTTCGTCAGTGTATTCCGGATTAATACCTAAGCCTCAGCCTAAGAACATAGAAGTTGATGATGTTAATGAGAATGGGCCATATTATTGTTGGGTTTACACCAATTGCTATGCTGATAGTAAGGATTGATACTAGTTTCAATTTAAGTTTTAAAATTTAAGGTATTTATTTTTTATCGTATGATGTATAATGCATATGAATCATTTTCATCAAAAAATTCGACCTCTATAAGGTCAAGAATTTTGATATTTTAAAATCACTAAAACTAAATATTATTGTCCATATTCAAATAAATACAATAATTGGAATTTGTTAGCTATTAAATGAATGAACTATGCTTGATTTATTAATATCAAACTGAAGATATGTATCGAAAATTTTTAAATTCTTAAACAGGATTATATTCTTTAACACTGAATATTTATATTTTGTCTGTCTTAAACAAGCAATTCTTGTATATATATAAATTTATTTCGTGTATCTCGGAAAGGGCTGTAACGATTTGGATTAAGTTTTATATTTAGATAAGATTTTGCTTTTTAAGTTTATCTATATAAATGCCTCTCCTAAAAAAATGCGATTTTACATACACAATTTTTTTCTTTAACTAACTATTAGAATGAAAATATTTAACTTCCATTTTGAAATGTGGGTACTACAGTATAGTGACCAGAGCAACAGGATTGAAGCGTGCGTTGGGGATTCGATTCGCGCTTTTTGCTTAATTTTTTACTTAAATATTTATTTTTAATATTTTTGCTTTATAAGATTATCTACATAGGTGTCCCTTCTGTAATACGAGATTTTACATAAATTTTTTTATAAGTGACTATTAGAGCCTTTTTCTATCAGCTGTCATGATGACAATGTCACATAGTGGCATTTCGGACCTGATTTCACCATGCTAAAACTGAATGCAAGATAAAAAATATAATGTAAAATGAATATTATTAAAAATATAATGTAATAGATAAACTGTAAAATGAACATTATTAAAAATATAATGTAATAGATAAACTGTAAAATTAACACTATAATATAGCAGATTGTTTCAAATAACATGCTGAATTAAGTGAATTAATGATTTTTTTTAAATGACCGACGAATATGTAGGTATGATTAAAAAAAGGTATTCATTTATAACCAGTATGTGATTCTTATCGAAATATTTTCTCCGAAAACACATGATTTTACAAAATAAATGCATAAATAAAATAAAATAACTGTTGAGTGAAGCTAAGTCTTCTAGATATGATATATGTAAAATATAAAAGTCTTCTAGATGTAAAATATAAAAAAAATTAAAAAAAGATTCATATTAATCGTCTAAAGCCCCATAATATGATAATGATTAACGGTAGATCCATATGTTTTTATATTATTATTACATATTTACTCTTAATTTTAATGGCAATATAAATTGTACAAAAAGTATATTATCGATGATAATATAATGCATAAACTTAGAAAGTGAAATATTGAAAAGTCCTATTGTAAAAATGCTTTCATATAATTAAAAAAAATAGTAAAATCAGAAAAATTGGAATATAAAATTAACACACGGAAATTTTAAATTTCGAATTTTCAAATATTGAAAAAATAAATTTTTTGCATTTTTTGCAAATTTTTTGCATCGTGACCCAGTAGTGGTACAGTAGTCGGAAGCGACAGAGTAGAGTCGTCGGGATCGACAGAGAGTAGAATCGTCGAGAATTGAGTAGTCGTAAACCAGTGGAGTCGAAGAGTAGTCGGGATCGACGCTGAATTGAGTAGCCCGAGAGTAATAGGGATCGACGATAAAAACTGGCCTTCCAGAGTAAGCGGAGCAGCGACGGTGTGAAGCTAGTGCTGGACTAAGCTGTGCGTTACTGACTGCAGTAGAGTCTGTTGTATGCTGCACTTCTCGGCTAAAGATAATCGTGTTCTGTGCTGTGTATAGTTGTCGTCTTTGTGCTGTCCTGTGTGTCTTCGTGTAAATAAACGTCGTTGTTTCATTTTCTACTGCCGCCTGCTGATTGAGCGTTCTCCACACCATATAACTCCCACTATCCAAACGAACCTTCGGAAATTTCGTAACAATATGATAATTTTAGTTTTGAACTGGGTGCTCTATAGGTTTGAACGAATTTTGTATCATGCATGTGTATTACATGCATGACGCATTACAGAATTTAGATACATATTAACAAATTTATAAATATATTATATTATTTAGAAACTATCTTATTTATTAAGAATATTTTAGATTTCATGCAAAATAAATAATTCGTTATTATTTTTTTTTACATAAACATTGCGACTTTGATTGGTGCAAATATTAAATACGTGTATGCAATATAGTGACTAAAACTAAAAAATAAATTGCAGAAAAAAGGCTTTTTAATTTTAATTGGCTTAAAAATTTCTGAAGAGAATTAAAATTATTTTACTTGCTGCATTAGCTCCAAGGGACTGCCAAAAATAACGTTCAAAGATAATTTTGGATATATTTATTATATTTTATAAAAATAAACAATGCTTCATTTCATATTTTTTCCGATAGAATTGCATTTGGAAAGATGTAATTCTAATCTCCTATCGCGATCTATTTGTTCTCCCAGAATACCTATTAACCCTAAAATGCATAATTTTCTATTTTTTATATATAAAAAACATTTATGCGTTTTGAATAGCTACATGTAATTAAAGAAAATTATTTAAAAATTAAGTATTTTTCCGTAAAATTAAAAAAAATAAAATAGATAGATGAAATATAAATATTATGCTTATAATTTAATCACACAGAAAGTATTAATTCATATAACATGCATATCGTAAATATTTAGTATGATGAGATTTTATTAAGTTATATAAAAGTTTAGAAATTAAAGTTGATTTAACTGATATTAAGATATTTTTAAGCCTTTCAGATGCTACATTAAGAAAATCTGAAATTATGTATATTTGATATCGAAACAGTTTTTATGTGCTGTCAATTATATTCAGTAAATATTGTAATTTAAATTATAAAGTAGATTTGAGGTTAGAATATAACAATATCCAATGATAAACGTCTAGGCTTAATTTACCTATTTTTTTTTAGAATTTCTTTTTAACTGTACATGAATATAAGGCACACGCTCACACAAACAAACAACCACGAAAAAATTTGGTGTCTCTCAAGCATTTATTCATTAAATTTTAAAATAGTGTAAAATTAGCAGTTTAATTATATAATATTCCTCAAATATTAGGAATAAATTAAATTTAAATGAAGTTTTGTCTAAAGATGTTATAAAAAATTACATAATTAAACATTATTAGTAAACGTTATTACACAAGCAATAACTACGTAATAAACGTGGTAGTTCTAGATCTAACAGTTTGCCCTGAAGAGAGTTTTAAACAATTTCTCTTCACTATGCATGTCGCAGAACGCAATTTCTAGTCAATACACTAGCATACAATCCTTAAATCCTTCTTATGTAGATTAACTTGAAGCCTGCGACAGCTATTAACACAAAAATATTGTCTAGGCATATTAAAGAGACATACAGTGAGATAGGCTACAGCCACAACATGGCGGATAACTATGAAATTAGCAAAAACCTGTGTAAGAAACTAGAATAAAATCAATCACAAAATTGTAGATTATTTTCGATCTAGTAAAAGAAGTGTTGGAAATCGTGACCCCAAAAAATGCACGGGCCGTGGTGGCCTGGTGGTAAGGTCTCGGCTTCGGAACTGGAGGGTCGCAGGTTCGTAACCCAATTCCACCGAAGAACCGTCGTGTAAGGGGGTCTGTTGCACGTTAAATCCATCATGACCAAACGTCCTCCCGCTTGTTGGTGTGGTGTGGAGAGGGGGGTGCCAGCTCAGGTGTCGTCCTCGTCATCTGACCGTGGTTCAAAAATACGAGGTCCGTCCCAAAATGGCCCTAGTGATGCTTCAAACGGGACGTTAATATAACTAAACCCCGAAAATGCACCTTTTACATATTCTGTTCTTCAGCATTTTGCACGCAAGGTATATTACCTTGATTGAAATTTGGATTGAATTTTGTAATGATTTTTTTCATTTTATTTTATATTATTTTCATGATAGTAATGCTAACTCCATTATTTAACATCAGGAGACGCTGTGACTTATCTTAACGTTCAATGCACTGTGACTTCAATGTACCTAGACACGAAATTTGTAGCAAAAGTTGTCACCTTTCTAAAATTAATTTGGGATAGCAGGACTTTAGTGAATATTCTGTGCACATTAATGTAAATCATTTACATATGTTCTTGGACGAATTATAACTAATACTCATCTCTACAAGAACTTTGGACATAATATGTATATGCATTCTTCAGCATTGAGTTTCATTCTTTATTCATAATTGCAGAAATTATAAATGCAGAAATGACGTTTGTTATTATCAAAATGTATTATTGCAGAAAAACTATTCATGATACATGTTTCAATTAAAAATAAAGTTGCTTTATTGTTTTTATTAACACTTTTTCTTTTGGCAGCCATAGAACACAAAAAATATGAGGAGTGTGCAAATCATCTGGACAATGAGGTAACTGATTTATAATCTATTTATATGAGCAAATTGAATTTAAGATAATTTTTACTTCTTCAGGTAGGAGGTACAGTCAGAGAAAGGAATGAAATCATCATGAATAATTAAAAAAAACGAATAAAGTATTCGAACCTCTAGTTCTTTATTTCTAACCTCTACTGGATAAGAAAATTATTTATTTAATATTTGAAATCAACATATGTAAAGGCTTCTCAATAGAAGCATCAACAATTTGAAATTAATTACCAGGAATTAATCAAAATGTTTGAAAAATACAAGCCCTTTATTTATTAAATTTTTCATTTTTTTTTGAGACGAAATCTTTTGGTTTATTTTCACATTTCTTTTGCAAGGTACTCAAAGAGAAGTATTATAACCATAAAAAAAATGTGATTATGAAAATTAATTATCTAATAATTAATGATTAATTAATTGAAAATTAATTATCTTGCTCAAGGTCTTTTTTTTGGTAAGTGAGGGAGGCAATATATATATATATATATATATATATATATATATATATATATATGTAAGTTTTGCAAATATCGTTTCCTTCATATATATATATATATAGTAGATGTTTTTAACTACTACTGGTATTTCCTTTTTGTTTTAATAATTAGTTGCGATTGTTATTTTATAGTTTATATTATGTTATTGTAATTTTCGCTTAAATTAGTGGTTGTATTTTGTGCAATTTATTATTTTATTTCTATAAAAAATGGTGTATCTCTTAGGCTTCAATTTTAGTAGATTTTCGGGTCACGAGGGGTGAATATTGTGGGACCAACAGTCAGATCCCTCACAGAAAAAATCCCTAGTTTTGAATCCCTGCTTGAGGGTCCCTTGAGAAAGTCTTCTGACCGGATTCTTATTTTATTTTTGATTGCACTTTTGATTCTATTTTTATTACGTTTTATTTTTATTAATTTGGTTATGTTTTAGTAGTAGCCAGTATTGGGCTCTCAAAAATATAATTGTGCTTTATTTAGTTTGATTCAGAAATAATTTTAATTTCTTAGATTGCTTCAGAAATAGCATAAATTTAATTTGTTATAGCATATATTTATATTTCTGGTTACTCTAAAAAGTGAAGCATGAAAGAAAATAAAATAATTAGTTGTTTAAATACTTATGAGTGGTCTTAATGTTATATTGAAGTATTGCCTCTCATAATATTGTTACGAATCTGTAATGCTGATTCCCATCATAGTTGGTTCCATCATCAGAAAGACCGTTGTACAGTCATCTGTATTGGACGGAATCCGGGTGTCGCGTCGGAGGTCCCAAAGCCTGGCGACTTGGAGACGAATTTGGCGACTTTTTTGCCAAAATAGATTATACCCGAAACAACGAGAATTTTCCCAATCCGCCCATTGGGAACCGAGATACGGTTCGAACGTTCCTGATTGGTTGAGAGGCATCTTGCCCCGCCTCCTGAGACCTATAAAAGGAGGCAGTCTGCAGCTGCCAGAGGAGAGAGTAGTCGAAATCGACGGTGAAGAACGAATCTTCCAGAGATTAGCAGAGCAGCGACGGAGTCAAGCTAGTGCTGAACTAAGTTGTGCGCTACTGTCTGCAGTAGAGTCTTGTTGCGTGCACGTCTCTCAGCTGAAGATAAATGTGTGCTATATTTAGTTCTCTTCTTTGTGCTGTCCTGTGTGTCTTCGTGTAAATAAACATCGTTGTTTGATTTTCTACTGCCGCCTGCTGATTGAGCGTTCTCCACACCATATAACTTCCACTATCCAAACGAACCGGGAAATTTCGTAACAATATCATATAAAGTTTAAAAATTCTGGATAAAATGCAAACATTTATTATTATAGCATGTAATTGTTAAATCTCTGATAGAAATAAAATGTATTTCATCTCTTATTTCTGAGAATTTTTTAATTTATATAAATCTTAATATTGTTTATATCAAATTACATTTCAAGATTACTTCCTCAGACGGTGTTTTATTCAATGAACTCTAATACATTCATGCCCTAAATTATCGAGTTAAAAGGAACTATTTTAATAAATTTGAAATAAATAAATTAATATTTATCATGATCAAATATCTTCCAAAGAATATCATGAAATATTTATCATGATCGAATATCTTTCATTGAATAGATTTTATTTCTATAATTTTCATATGAAAATACCTGCAATTTCGTAAATTTCACTTTTAATAAAGTTTTAATAATTTTGGTAATATTTGTACAGGATATACAGCTCTTATTGGAAAATATTCCTGAAGGTAGTAATGTAACAGCTTATCCTAATATCTACGATGCAATATCAAAGCTATATTGTATACGGGATGAAGAGTTTAAAGTAAGTTTTCATTTTGAACTATTGCATCTTAAGCTATGATTGATTTACATCCTTGTTATATTAATTATTAATAGATTTATTTTATAAGTATTTACAAGATTCCCATGTATTCGTGACTAAAACCTTATTTCGTAGGTTTTAGAGATGGATATACAGACCAAAATTGAAATAAAATTCTTTGAATGGCAAAGTGAATTCTATCTTTTTTGTTGCTATTAGAATCAGTAAATTAGTTTCTGAAAAAATTACGCAAAGCGTATGGCTACATCAACTCCAGAATTATGGTGGAATTACCCTGGTGCTGAGACAATCCAGCCATTATGCCATGTTTTTGAAAAGTATATTTTAAGCGATGTGAAAAGTTTTTAACATATTTTCCCAGTGTGTAAGAAACTATAAGACAAAATAGTCATATTTTCAAAACTTTTACGCAATAGCCAAACATTTTTTTCTTAAGGCTGCATTCTTCTTCAAGTTTCCTCCAATTGGCACACTGCATAATTCAGTAGGTTATATAGGAAACTTTATCCTAAGTAAGATATGGACATTTGTATTTGTATATGGATATACATAGCCTGTAAGATATGGACATTTAAAATTAACAATGCCAATTTTTCAGTTTATCCAGTGTCTTAGGAACTATAAAACAAAACAGTCACATTTTAAAAACTTTTACACAATAGAGAAACATATATTTTTTTTAATTCTGCATAATTCTTAAAGTTTCCTTTTAATTTGCGCTCCGCATAATTCAGTAGGTCGTTAAGGAAACTGTATCTTCAAGATATGGGCATTTAAAATTAATAATGAAAATTGTTTCGATTATTATAAAATGTTAGGATGATATTTATGCGTTCAAAATAGTAATGTTAAATTTTAGTATTTGCATAATTTTATCCTCTTGTCTTCGTTTAAATTAAAGTTGTTATTTTTATTATTAATTTAAATTTAGATTAGGTAGTGAATTAAATGTTAATTTTTAATTAAATATCTTCAAAGGGTAGGAAGATCCTATACTTTTTGTAGTTCCAAGTGATCAATCAAACAATTACATTCAGAGAAGGTCTCTTAGGAAATAAGTGTTAATATCGACACAATTCCTTTTGTGTATGGTGATACATATTTTATTAATATATTAATAATATAAGATTTGTGAATATACATTTTTTTTTAATTATATTTGTCTGTTTCATATTGTTTTAAGCCTTGGAATGATTATTATAAACAATGTTACTATGCCATTAATTAATGCAATTTTTTAAAGTTTTCAATGTCTTTTATCATTTTATTTTTATTGACCATTATGAAATTTCTCTTCATAAAGAAACAACTTTTTCTTTGCAGAGAAGAGTTTTCTATGATATTTGTAAACAAGGTCTTAGTATAACTACGGTAAGTTTGGAAGTAATTGATTAAAGCGTAAGAGGTTTAGTTTAGTTATATTAACGTCCCGTTGTAAAGCAACGTCAGATCTATTTTGGTAGGGACCTCGTAATTTTTAACC
This sequence comes from Argiope bruennichi, assembly GCF_947563725.1. Taxonomy (NCBI): domain Eukaryota; kingdom Metazoa; phylum Arthropoda; class Arachnida; order Araneae; family Araneidae; genus Argiope; species Argiope bruennichi. Next base: position 62,927,667 of record NC_079158.1, on the reverse strand, counting down.
GCGTTCAGATGACGAGGACGACATCTGAGTTGGCATCCCTATCTCCACACCTACGGGAGGACGTTTGGATTGACGGATTTAACGTGCAAGAGGCCCCCTTACACGACGGCTCTTCGGTGGAATAGGGTCTCGAACCTGAAACCCTACGCCTCATAAGCCGAGACCTTACCACCAGGCCACCGCGGCCCTAAAGCTTAAGAGAAAAACATACGGTAGATTAAGTAAAAAAGTCAGTTTAAATTTACGAATTAATTATCATTCTTTCTCAGAGTAAATGATTTTGTTAAAGTTTCTTTACAATATATTAAATTTTATTAAATAAGATTTGTTGTAATTCTCGTCTTTCAGCTCACCTGTAACCTCTACACAATTTTTGAATAATATTTGTGCATGAATCCTTTTAACTTCAAATATAAGGTTTAAATTTTGCATTTGATGCTCTTAATGTCTTTAGTTCGTTTACATAATTTTCGCATTTTCATTTATTTCACAAACACACAGAAAAAATTAATATTATTTCAATACTGGCATAATTATTTCGGAACTCGGTTATTAGCTCATGTAAATAGATTAGACATTTAAAGATGCCCTTACATTTGAGATCTAATTTTATTTTTATTCTCTGTCCTTCGCACTTCACTTTGATACTAATTAAAATTTTCCTCATATTAATTTTGTAATTTTTATTTCAAGAACATTTCGCATTAAATGCTGCTACCTTTAAAAAAGATCCCGATTTTATTCTATTACAGAGTATTGAATGTATATCGGCACTTCATTTCAAGCAGATACCAGTGGAGCATGGATTTTTATCACCAACCCTAAAAAATGGGATAACAAATTTCCTCTGCACTTTTTTGGAACTTGCGAATAGTTACTTTTCTTGGAAATTCTTTATCCAAATTGAAGTGGAATTTAATTAGCGAGTGCAGGATACGAATTACCGGAATGTCGTGGTTTGACATAAAATGTGACACCATGAGGATCTTTAATTTATCGTTTTTCTGTGATGGATCACGTAGAATGTAATTATTACAACAAATGCTTTTAAATATAATAAGCTACACAAATGTGTTGTAAATTCGATGGAATTCTTTTGACAAATATATTGCACGGAAATCTTTATCCACTTTACGCAAAATGCCATAATTTATTTTATATTTGGGAAATAATTCTAAAATTTCGGAACAATTGGAACGTAATGTTATAAAAAATTAGAAGTTGATTTATTTCAATTCTAATACTAAGAATTTACTTAAGACAAATTATTAATTAAGTATGTGAAGAAGACAATTCTTAGACAGCTATATTATCTCTTGAATATTTCTTATTTTTAAGTATAATTAATAGGTTTAGTTTCACAAAGTACTATTTCACTTTTAGGTAGGATGCGAGCAACGATATTCTGAGAAAATCTGTGATAATCTTTATGAGGCAATGGTATGTATATTTTTGGGGTTTTATTATATTAGGTTACTAATCAGTAAGATATCAATTTATTCATCTAATATAAATTAAAGTTAGAAAGCAAAATTTCGATTATTTCCGGATATGGCATGGCTCTAACAGAAAACGAACACAGAACGATGAAAAACTAATATTCCTGAAGAATTTCTCGATTACATGTCTCTTAAGAATGTGTGAATAACTGGAATTTTTGGTGTCTAGCAGCACATAAATACCTTCTAATTTTCCACGAAACAGATGCGTTGTATTCTCGGATTTCACGCGATTATCTGCAAATAGATAAAAAATACATTAATGTTCTTGCAAAAGATTTCAAATCTGTGTGTCAGATGTCTACCCTAATAATGACCCAATAATAAATTTCTGTTGTTGTTACTTATGGCGCTTTACAAGCCCTCTGACGAACTATCAGTGATTTAAGCCGAGTGTCGATTAGCTTCTGGGTGCAAAGCGCCTGAGCATTCAGGGGCAGAAAAGTCTGACTTCTAACTCATATGAAAATGACACACAGATTTGCTTATATAACCCCTTTTTACAGGGGGGGTTCTTTCACACCCCTCACAGATAGAACACAGACTAGAGAACAAATCGGAAACTACCAAAATGCTTCTTTTGCCTCCACAGATTTTATGAATGATTCTTCAAATGCTGAAATTGTACCTAGGGGGCTTCTTTTAGAATGATTATAAAATCCATCTCGTTTCGAATTGCCTTTTCTCTATTGCTAGATAAGATATCTTCATTATTTTCGAAAACCACCAGAAAACCATTAACTTCGAAAACCACTAGAAAAACGAACAGAAAAGCATCAACTTCGGAAACCACCAGAAGTTGCAAGACGACATGTCTAGAGAGTGGAAAGTTGACGAATGATTGAAATTACATATTTTTCAAGAAATATTTAATCAGGTATAATGAATATGCTGGAGCATCGTCATGCTCAGGGCAACTGTTCTTTTTCCCTGATCAGTTCTTCAATATTAGAGCTGAACTGCAGAGTCTATGGAGAACGTATTGAAAATTTTATTTCGTTACTATTTGTCCATCTCGTATATACTGATGCGCAAAGCTACAAATATAAAAAAAATACAGTTAATATCATCTTGATTTTGATTTGGAGAACTGCGATTATTCAATTCGGATTTCTGTGTTTTTGTTTCCGAATCATACCATGATATATCTTTAGCTGTGACGATGCTCAACTTGAAGATCATTGTTGGTAGTGTTCAGCAAGTACTGTGTAGCCCGTCATGGCAGAGTTCTTTCTGTTCTGCTGACAGAAGCTTGGACGTACATTTCTCAGCCACTCTAGCCCACCTGTCCAAATCAATACGCAAAATTTTACGTGCGTAACCTATAATGAATCCAACATCTTTCGCAATCAATCAGGCAAAAGTGAATTTTCCTTCATTATATTTCTATTCTTCCTACAACAACTATATTCTGAGTTATTTGTGACTACACAGAACACTGATCACTTCCCAAAACTGCATAATTGTTTTTGTTGCCACTCCTTAATTTATGTTGCTTCTCAGAGCATTTTCTCCAAACATATGCTGAATCATATGAATTGTTTGGTTTAAAATCCGACAAGCTTTTAATCGAATTCATTTTAATACCTTTTTCGTTTCATTCAATCATTATAACAAAAAAAAAAAAAAATGCAGCAGCAGTAACTCACTTGATGACAACCAGAGAGCGACTCCTGAACTCTTTGTACTTTGTACAATAAAGTGCATGTAAGTTTTTAAGGTATTTTCTACCACTATCTAGAATGGGGTCACTCCTGCTTGATTATTGTGATGAGCAAATTCAAGGTCAGTTACTTTTTATACAGATCTCCTGCTTTCATTTAGAAAAATACTTTGAATGAAGTAAATAATTATGCTTTATATTGCTTTGGTCAATATATGTACTGCTTGAGTGTGTGTGTGTGTGAGAGAGAGAGAATGTATTTGTTAATTATTTCGAAATTTAGGCCGGCGACCTGGCCTAGGGATAGCGCGTCTTCCTCATGATCTGGGTGTGCCAGTTCAAGTCCTGATTCGGGTCCAGTTCAAGTCCTGAGGATATGATCATTCCAAAAGAAGCCCCCTAAATGCAATTTTGGCATAGGAAGAATCCGTGATTAAGTGTGTGGAGGAACAAAGAAAAATCTTGCGACTTCTGGTGGGTTCTGAAGCTGAAGACAACAATGAAGTATTCTTTTCAGGCGATAGAGGAAAAGTAATGCAGAATGCGATGGTGGATATTGTCATTCCAAAAGAGGCTCTCTAGAGATGTTTTCGGCATTGGAAGAATAAGTGTCTGGGCGCACCAGGATGCTACTTTGAAAAAGTTAGAATCAGAGTCCCTTCATATAACTTTTCTTTCGGCTAACTATCGGACACATTTTATACAACCCTCGAATTTACGAAATTGAACCTCTGTCTTTAGAAATTAATTACATAATCTCAATAAGAACGAAGCCATATTTATAGAATATCTAAAAGCCAACAACAAAATGCATCATCTTTAAGAACTGATTTCAGAAAGTTGGCGAAAAGAATTTCAAATAAAAATGGATTGATAATTTTGTAAATAATATATATTTCAAAAAATCTTTTTCTTCTCCGGAAATGTTGTAACAAACTTTTGAGATATTGGTTTCTACTTGATTAATCTTTTATCTATGTATTGCAAGATTTTTATTCTGCATATAATCAATTAATTAAGTTTCCAAGGAACACAAATTATGTAATTTCTTCAATATGCAATCAATCATTTTAACACATTTGAAAAAAAATTGAATTAAAGAATTTATCGAAGAATATTTTTAATCAGACAGCTGACATCTATATATATTTATTTTTGTTTTTTACAGGATTGCACTATATCACTGTTCGCAAAATTTACTGATGAAGGAAAATGTGTCAAATACAGTGCTTATTGAGACATAATAAATAATTACGCTGATCCAAGAATTCATTTGAAGAAGCCAAAATATGTAAAAAAGTATCGAATTAAATAAATTTCAAGCATGTGATTTGCGTATATTTTTTATACTTAAAACAAATCTGGCTTTTTAAAATTTTAATTGTATATCTATTATATTTTCATTTTGTATGCATCTACAAAATCTATGCATGACTGCATAAGTATATTAACTAGGATTTATAATATATTTTGAATTTTGATTCAGGTTGCTTTCATTATGATTTACTAGACTTATAAGGTTATTGTGAATATTGTGTTTAAATACAATTTAGCCAAGATTGGATATTGTGCTGAAAGCCCTCAAAACGGACCAAATAACTAATCATCTGTTTAAAAACTGTAAAGGATGTTATACTTAGATAAAATAATCTTTTTTGCATAATGTTAACATAAAAGCTATATATTTTAAACATTAACACTAGAATCCATGACATTCTATTTTTTTTTTTCGAAAAATATATATGTTTTTTTTTAATAGATGTTAATAGTGGAAGAAATTTATTTAAAAAATTTGCAAATTTTTTTAGTGAAATTTAAAAAAATTAAAATATGCCAAATATTTACATTATGAATTAAGCATTATCATAAATCACATTATAATAAGTCTGCAATAAAAATAATAGTTTATTTTACCTACAAAAGTTTCTATAATGCGAAAATAAGAATATTTTGATATTATTTTTAACTGTAAAATTATTCATACAATAAATATATTGGTATTTTTTTAAGCTTCCAGTTTAGATCTAATATGATAATAATACCGATATGACTATATATTGGTCTTTTCTACTAATGTAGAAAAAGTATTTAAAAAAGGAAAAAAGTAAAAAGTATTTAAAAAAGGATTTCCAATCATTAATTGTTGCTTTTTGGAACAGTTACATAAAGCTTACAAATGGGAATAAGAAAGTGTAGCGAAATGGCTGCACGATGCATCATAGGATTAATGACAGGAGAACACGTGAAAAAGGAAAATAAAGAAATAAAGGGAAAAAAAAGAGTCACAAACTTGTTTTAACCAAAATATTCAAAAGTCGCAGGTTAATTTGAAATTCTGTTTGCAACCTTTATCTTCAACAAAGGTAACCTATCCCAAAAAATAAGAAGTAAATGAGATTGCAACCTAGGCCCACCAAGTCTTTTTGACTTACGAAGTAGATCTTACTTTAAATTTATGATGAAATCGCTTAATGGATTTATTTTGATACGTTAAATCAAATTAGATTAAACTCGTCGAAAACCAAACACTGCAAATCAACGAAAGAAACTTATCCTACTTATATATTAATTAACTTTGTTTATTCGCACCAGGTCATTTCACAAAATAGGCCAAATTTCACCTTCATCATGGATCTTTGATTAATGGATTTAGCTAGATATATTAAATCAAATAAGACTAAACTCACCACAATCCAAATACTGAAAATCCACGAAAGCCACCTATCATTCTTAAATATGAATTATGTAGATGTATCGCATCATGACATAGGGTAGATTAAACACACCAAAAGCCTACCATTGAAACTATTCTTCGAATATAATTCATCCCTATAAATACAAGAAAAATTATTTACAACCTATATGTACCAGGTCACTGTGACCATCAGAAAATGCTATTTTGCAACATTCATGAATCTTCGAGTACTGGATGTAGCTTGGATCAAATGATATTAGGTTTATTACAAAATGAAAAATTTGCTTTGTGTAGTTACATTATTGATGCATATAAAACAGTTTCTATATAGAAATAAAAAAAAATCTATTCCTAAAAATTCCGGGTGGCCTTAATTTAAGCACTAATATTTATTACAGTATATTCAATTTTCACACTACACAGAAAAGCCTTCATTTTGAAGCCCAGACTTATTACACTGGTGAAATGCAGCACAGTACGTTCAATAAAATAATTGCGCAAACTTTATTTAAATTCAAATTTCTTTCTAATGTGAACAGATTACAACAATTCTTTGCAAAGTTGTCCTGCAACTTCAATTTGTTAAAACTTTTTAAACTTCATTGTATTAACATTTTTTTTTGTTAAAACAGTTTCAAAATGAGTGCTTGAATTCTCAAATAACCTGAGAAATAATCAAAGTGCACCAATACTGGATTCTGACACAATATTTACGTCGCTGGTATCTGTTTTCAAATCTTGTCTTTTTAAAAAAACACGGCCTTCCTTGAAGTAACTGAATTCTTCTCACTTCGTATTCTAGTCTATTCCACTGTCCGGAATGGAATGCAATATATTTTCTTCGTGTGTTATTGGAAACAGCGATCACCACCCCTCCTATTGTCAAACAATGGCTCCTTCAGTAAACTAAACCACCTGCGAGTTCAAAAAATAAAGAACTCCCCAATAAGAATTCGTTCACTTCAACTGCATTCTGGGAACAATCAATACAGTTAAGAGTTTCGCAGTTTGAGCTCTGTCCTTGCTTCGATATCGAAAACCAATGCCTTAAGTTTGACAGGACAGTTTAATTATTGCGAAGCACGTTTTAAATTCACCCGCATTTCGTATTTCACAAATTCCGGCATTGTTTTTGACAGATAATTTTCGATGCCATTTGCCATTAACTTTGAATGAGTTCAAAGTTTCATTTAATGAAGTGCTGTATTTAATTTTTCTCTCTATGCGTCAGAGTGATGCCATCAAATTTCTCAAAATTATTTTAAGAAATGATTTAAGAATTGTTTTAATAATTTTTAATGATTTGCTTTTGATATTTATTTTTACTGCTTCTGGCTAAGATATGAAATATAAAATAGTGCCTGTTTTGAGATGCAGAAGAAATGTAAGCTGATTAAGAAATATTAACGGAAATAGTTTTTGTTACGTAATGAAATTTGAGAATTAATAAAAAATATGAGTAAAAGAAATGTTAAATACAAAATAAGCTAAATAAAAATTACAGTGGAAGAAATAAAATTAAAAATATAAAGAAATATTTCATCTTTTCTTTAACTTGAATTTAAGGAAAGAAATGCTTTTATTTTGTCATTCTAAAAAAAATTGTGTTTTTGATACTTTTATATGGAAAATATAAGCTTATTTTATGTTATAATATTTGTTATATTACTTATAGCTTATATGTTATAATATTTCCACAACTAATTTTGTTTTGTATATCTTATTTATAGACAGGGTAATAATAAAATTTAAGGAGATAGCTTATTTAGGTAACTTAAAAACTGTATATAGATCATCATAAAATTTATGTTGTGTTTTGACATGCCATATAATGTCTACTCAAAACATTATATAAAAAACACTAAATAATTATCCTTTGTTAATATCTAAATACTTCCTTTTGAGAATTAATTATATCTTATTTTTCAAATAAATCATGAGTTCAAATAAATCAAATAGTTACAACCCTTTCTTATGAACTTTTACATATTCCATTTTATTAATTGATTTAAAGTGTCATGTTGCTGCTTTGGGAAAACATTTTATTAAAACTTACATCCTACAAAATATATAAAGTTCAGTTTAGTTACATTAACGTCCCGTTGTAAAGCTATACTACGGCTATTTTGGGACGGACCTCGTAATTTTGAACCGTTGTCAGATGACGAGGGTCACACTTGATCTGATACACCCCTCTCCACACCACACCACCCAAGTGACATGTGGCTCTGATGGATTTAACGTGCAACAAGCAACCTTTCAGCACGATTCTTTGATGGAAACGGGTGTCGAGCCTGAAACACTAGGCCTCATATGTCTTGACCTTACCGCCATACCACCGCGGCCCTGTAAGTGACACAAAAAGAAATTATGAATTATCAATGCTTAAAATACAAAATGATGATTTTAACTATTAAATAATATTAATCACTGAATAAAAACTAAATATTTATGTAATTAATATTATTAATTAATCAAAATAATAAAGATTTGAAAGTTATAAGGTTTAAATTTGCTTTGTCATCGAAAAAAAGTTTTAAAATATTCACAGTAATTGTCTAATTCTTATTATTTTCCTTGCATGAAAATTTTATTAGTATGAATTTAAGAATAGTATTGCGCATAAGCAGAAAATATCTCAGTGTTTTCTTTACTTATAAAATATGGTTATTTAAGTGTATCCATGTGAAAATACTTTCCGTCTAATGATGAATTAGAGCGAACGGATAACTGTTAGCCGTGAAGTGCAGATACAATTTAAACCCCAAACCAGCATATACATTTCCATTATGATAAGTGTATTCAAGTGTAGTAAGTTTAAAAGCTTAAATATAGTCATTGTTACAAGATTGCGGTTGGATTAAAATTCCATGTCACTGTAGATAGATATGCAATCTTCAAGTTTTGAATGATAAAATTCTTTGGTTATTTATAGCATGATAATTGTCAATGAATTATTAGTGCGGCAAAATCGTAATTAATTTTCAGTTTTTGTTATAGATATTAATTTATTTTATTTTGTTATAGGTAATAATTGTTTTACTCGAGAATTTAAACATTTTAAAATTACGAAAAGCTTTTCAGTTTTAGTGTTTCAATCCAAACACTATGCATTCATAATATATATTTGTTTTATGAATTTTTTTTAAAGTTTTTGAAAAGATTTTCTTAAAAATCGTATGGAATATCCAATTTTTTGATTATATGTTACCTAATTGTAGAGTTTTTTTAGTCTATTTATATTTAAGCTTAGGATTAAAATCGGATAAAAATAAATCATCATTCATTAAAATTAATAATTCAATGCGAAACTCAAAATTAAAAAAAAAAGTGCTGAAAGAAAATGGTAAAAATAACCTTCTCTTTGGTCTCTGAAGGGAAAATGCAATGAATCAGCATGAGTATTATTTAATTTATTTATTTTCATACTATTCTATTCGCACGCAATAAATCTGTCACTTTAAATATAAAGAAAAAAACTTCCCAGAGATGTCTGACACTTAAATATAAATTACGATTTGCGTATCAGGTAAGAATTCAAAATAAAGAGCAGCGTTATTCTTAAACTGTAACCAGCGTTATATATGAAAGTGGACGATTATATTACTTATTACCATATTAGGGCTTAAACTGTAATTGAATTCACGAGTGATAGTGTTACAGATTTAGTTAGAATTACAGAAGCATTTTTTTTATTTATTTGACAGTTTGGTTGTGATTCTCTTTCTCAACCATGCTTTAGAATCAATGTAACATTCAGAGAAGAATTAGATTGGTAATATTATTTAATATAAAACACATTTAATCATTGCCATTGATATATTGTATTTTCTTATTAAACAAATATGCATGTGAAATACTTGAATCAGAAAAATCTATTTTAAGATACTGTTGGAATAGATTTTAGAGATAATTTATTAAAAAAGTCATCATTATGGTGGAAAGTGCGAACTGATTGAAACTTTTCGAATTTGTCGAAATGATGCTGCTTTTGGTCCAAATGATTCATTGATTTATTAGTTCCTATTTTTTCAGTGTTAGTTCCAAATTCAATTTATTCTATTGTTTAGGATATCTCTTGTCTGCAATACGCCTTGTAACTTAAATGAGAAAAAAGTGGAAGTTATCATTGTTACTTTTATAAATTTAGAAACTACAAATACTTGCCTACAAATGCCTTGTCACCGGAGGAAAAGTGAAATGGAATCTATAAAAAATTTATTAAATACATTATATGAGTGCTTGAAATGTAGTATACGAATGTTTCAAATATACTACAGAAATGCTGATATACATGAAAGTATTTTTGAAATATATCTCTAAAATTTCTGATTCATTTGTGATTTGAATCGCGATAAAATTTCGCTTGACCTTTACTAAAAGATAATAATTATTCAAATTGTAATAAGTTAAATACTTTAAAATATTTAAAACGAGTGCGTACAATCTTTTCTGATTCATTTGTTATGATTATGAAATAAAAATAAAACAAACGACTCATAATTAAAAAGCAATTAATTATATTTAAAGTTAATTTTTAAAAATGGTCTTGTTTATTAAAATTTTTTAAAAAAATTAAAAATTCAGGCAATTTTCCTTGAGAAAAAGTTGTCTATTTAATTGTTTCTATTCATAAAATTAAGACGTCTCAAGGGATTTCCTGTTGCTCAGTTTTCTACATCCTGTTTGATGATAAATTACTGGCAATATTGTGAAATAATAATATGAAACAATATTTATATTGCATTGTGATATATAATATGAAACAATATTCTAAATATTGAATAATATTGTTGCATATATTATACAATATATTACAATGGACTGTGCTACCTGGGACGGCATATTTCAATTGAGGAATGGAATGGGGTCAATTCACGGTCACGTGTCAGGTACCAAACAAACCGTTTCTGTTCAATTTTCAATCGTTCTGCGCATGACGGGATGTCTGCCGATAACGTTGATGAAACCATTGTTTAGTAATTGTTACTCTAGCCGATCAACCATTAAAAACTTCTGATTTTTTTTAGGAAGATAATATTTTGAATTATTTTCTCCAAATTTTCGTAGTTATATAATTTTATTTCTTATCTTAAAATTTTAATTAGTATTTTCAATGGAATTATTGTTTTTGCATAATTAATTAACGTCGCTTTTTAATTCGTTTGGTGCTGCTTTATTCTTTCTTTTCCCAAATCCTTTTTTATCTGAAGGATACATTCTGACAAATGACTATGGCAGTGTTTTTTAAAAATTACATATGTTCTTTTTTTACATATTATTTAAATATTATTGAATGTTGAATCTTATAAATATAGTTATTTTTAAAAATAAATTATTACTCTTAGATAAATTAATATTTTAAAGCTTACTAATAAAATTATTGCATTTTTTTTCTTATGTATTGATTTTTATTAATATTGAGACATTGATGTTTTCAGTTTGCTCAGAGGAAAGAACATGAAATTCAAATTAGTATATATTGAATAAATCATGTTTACAATTTCAAATTATGATATATAAAAAGTATAGATACCTTTTTTTAAATCTATGCAACTTATGAATCAGTTATTTCATTTTAATTTGTAGAGATCATTAAAGGAAAACAAACAAAATTACACTTTCATATTTTTTATTTACACATTACAATATATGTATGATAATTATTTGAAAAAATATGATCAAATGGATGTTTCAATGTACTCACTAATACAAAAAACTATTTATCAACATTTATTTTTCTAGACACTTAGAAAAAATATAAACACAGTATGACAAGAATGTCAATGTAAATGATGAAATCAAATTTATTCAACCGAAACATTCTAAATACTAAACAACAGGTTTTTTTTATCATGAATAAAAACATTATGTTGAACAATATACTTTTAAAGCAGAACATTTATTAATTTTTTTTTTAAATGTTAAAGTTACATTGATAAAAATCACATTGAATGAATATCATAAAATAAAACATACAATGCAGTTAATTTAATAAACAAGAATAAGGTCATGATATATATATATATATATATATATATATATATATATATATATATATATATATATATATATATATAAAGAGAGAGAAGTTAAATAGGATATAAAGATGAGTTGGAAGAAACACTTTTATACTTTTACAGAATTTTATAATTCAAAATTGATATGTTAAAAAAATAGAAAAAAAAAAGTGAAACATGCATGTAGCAATGAAGTTGGGAATAAAAATTATATAATTAATGTTGATATGGAAATTGATTTTCAATGAAAAGACCTGTATTTATTAAAACAGAAATCACTGAGGTGCACAATGGTATAACATGATATTATGATAACAGTCAATTTCAGTTTAAATACAATAAACTATTGACATTTCATTTTTAACAATAGAAAAGTTGTTTGATATAAATTCACTTTGAATCCATCACAAATCTGGAAATGTAATTAGAAAACTAGTAATAATGCTTTCTGGTGTCATCCATTTTGCTCTTTTGTTATTAGACATGACTACCCAGCAATAACTGAATAACATGAATTACTAAAAGATAAAGAAAACTTTAAGGTTCGTAATAAAAAAGTAAAACCTAATAATGCATTTTATTATAATGCCAAAAACTAAAAATCAAATGCAAAAATTATTTGACGTTAATTAATGGTTTTTATACTTAACTGATTTATATACTTAATTAAATGACATGTGTTTTCAACACTTAAATATATATATATTTCTTATATATAGCATTCAATTTATCAAATTAAGAGCACAATTAATAAAATACATCAATTACATATATATTATAACAGTCAATAAGAAAATTCAATTTTCAGTAGTTAGTAACGATTTCACTTATTAAATAAATCTTTAAGAAATTTATTCACTTCCACCTAAGTTTAGTATTATAGCAGTTTTTATTTCTGCAGCAGGAGTTTGTGTACTTACATTAATTAAATTTAGATAAGAATTTTTAGAAAATGCAATGTAATATTCATGTAAACCTTTTAAAACCTTCTAAGCATATTCAAAATTATCAGAAATTTCATCAAATGTGAATTAGAAATGCTCTCACGATTTTGTTTGTTTTTGTTGGAAAATCGCTTACTAATTTCTTTTTTTCGAAGAAATTTTCTAAAAAATTACTGAAACATTTGCGATTACTGGAATTCCATTTACGATTTAATAAATGAATACACACTGAATGAATTCTTCAAAATGATCGAAGCATATCACCGACTTCGAAGGCTTGAAAAAATCTATACCAAAGGTACCAACCCTAGGCAGGATTGTTCAAAGGAAAATAAGAAAAAAATTTATCATGATAGTCACTCTTGTGTTTCGCATTAAAGCATCCATCAGCACACCAGTATTTCCTCGTTTAACACATAATAAGAGGAAAGAAAATGACTCAAAATTTATAACTTCAAATGTAAACAAAAAAATCCGTTCCATACTCGGCGGAGAACGTTAATGGCAGACTAATCGACGAAAGCGGTGGGGATGAAACTTAAATGCCATGCGCGGATAACTCATGACGTGACTTTTACGTCACATGAATTGACCCCATTGTGAATGCATTTTTTAATCTTTTTATCATCGATAAGCTGAATTTAAATTTTGAAACATAAGTATCTATAGTATACATTAAATGGTACGCACATCATATATTAAATGCTTTTTACATAATTCATAATGATTTTGAATATTTGTGCGATTATTCTCAAATAGATATATCATCGGCCAATCAACATTTTAAAGGAATAAATTTTAATTTCATGAAACCATATATTTTATTTCATTATTTCGCAGATTACGTTTTTAAGTAATCCTGTTGATATTAATGTAAATATAATGTAGGCATATGTTTTTAAGTATTTGGCGGTAATTAAGCTGATCTTTCATCTAATTAGCTCTTAAGACAGAATGCAAAATTTTAAAAGTTCAGCTTTTTTCACTTGAAGCTCACGTTTGTAATAAATGGAATTTATAATTAAATAAATAGACTTTCAAAGAATCAAAGAAAAATTGGTAATTAATCAAAATCTCATCAAATCTCAAAAAAAAAATCTTTCTACAGTACATAGTTTATATTTTTGCAATTAATTTTTATTCTATTTTTTATTATTTACAAGTGGTGTTATAACAAAATTTAGTGAAAATAGCTTCTTTCAGTAGATCAAGGCTTCAAACAGCTCATCACAAAATTTATGTTATAAAAGGTTCAGATGCCTTTTTCTTTCTTCATAGTTCCGCCTAATTTTAGAAATCAGAATTGACGAATGATTGTGCCGTGACATTGATTACTGCTTGAAGCCAGAATGAAATTGATAAATGGATTAAAAAGAATGAACATGTTTTACATTTTAGACACAATGAAGCATTAGACTGATGAAACTTAGTAAAATGATTCCCAGTTAATAAAATTTACGGCTCCTAAATCTTTCCACTTAAGAACAGGACGATGAAAGACAGCTCATTCCTTTATCCTTTTTTTTAAATGTATGGGTTTAATCGGCTTTTATTTAATATCAAAATCTAATGTAAAAAAATTGATAATTGATTGGCATTTTGCGGAGTCTCTTTTGAAATTTATTAATGGTATTAGAGTATAAGTTAATGCTAAATTATAAATGGTATTAGAGTGCAAGTAGAATAGAAAAATTTATTTGGATCCTTTTAAGTCCACTATTTACGTCGAAAAATATAAAAAATTTAAAATTTATCTCGATAATGAGCAGTGGTTTTGCAATTGACGAGTTCCAATTAAGTGCATTAGAATAGAATAATTTTATTTTACTTAAAGCCATTCAGTAGGAAAAATCAATAATTATATGAAACTTTATGTATATATATATTTTTTTTATGATAACTTAAAAAAATCATAATTAGGTTTGATTTTGTGTCTACGTATGCTATGAATACATGCGTTTTGCAAAATGTCCTGTTTCGGAAATGCATTATAAATTATAGTATCTTATTTATAATTTTATTTCCGGATACTTAATTTGAATCATATTTTAGAAAAAAAAACCATAATATCAGATGTGAAACAGATTTATGAAATGCAAATTTTAATTTCTATAAAGAAGTTCAAATGGGCTAATAGCATTTCAAAATGTAATTTATAGTTAAATAAACATTTTTTTTAATGAATTTTCTATATACTTCTCCACAGAATTAAATTTTATACCTCTTAGTGATAGTTTACATTACTTTTCTTAATATTATTAGGAAAAAAAACCAAATTATGAATAGTAAACATGAACAAACAAAATGTTTATGTTTGTTAAATAAATATGAATATCGAAGTCGAAGAAACAAAATAATAGAATTTGGCGCATTGTTTTAAAATATAATTTTAATCCGTGTTACGATTGTTGTTTTGGTAAGAAGGAATTTTTACATTAAATTTGATTGATTTCTAAATTTTAATTCCTAATAATACGGCATTCTATATATGGAAAATAAAGTGTTTGAATGTACGCGTATTGCCACTGTTCAGGTTCGATAATAAAATCTACAGCTACCAAATTCTGCGCGGAATAACATCAGAAATTAGAAACAGATACTTTTAAGCAGTTTTTACAGAAATTTCTTTAAAATTTTCACAAATTAAAAATTAAATAAGATTTTATAATGTATGAAAATATTAAAACACATATTTAATTTTTATATTATTTTCCAACTTAAAAAAGTGTGTCATCTTTGATTTTTATTTGAATACCGTTTTAAAATTTTAATACAATATTAAAAATATTTTTGAGCAATTTTTGACAGCATAATTAACAATAACAATGTTGCAATCAAATCAAACGTTTCCATCAAATATTTTTACTGACTGTATCATCTGTTTCATCAAATATTTTTAATAGCGTAATCTTCGTCTATTGTTGAAATCTCAGGAAGGAATTCAGACTGAAATTAAATTACCGTAAAAGGCGATGTGCAATTTGAAATACATTACCTAGACACTTAATTTTTTAATGGTATTATGATGAGATACACCTCGACTTCATTTTTGACTTTCCAGAATGTTCCTGAACAGAATTGGCAGAGACAGGTGACAAGTTGTTAAACTAACTCGGCTTTTATGTCTCTTACAATTTAAGGCTTAATTATACTTATTTGAGTAAATAATAAAAAACAAGTTCTACGTAAGATTTTTATTTGACATTAATCATTACAATATTCACAGATAATCAGCTTCATGCAAAAGGCGGATAGTAATTAATTAAATCTATTTATAAGTGTTTATAATTATTTTTTACATATTAGGATATTACGAATTTTTTACGAATATTATGATTTGAAGTATATTCAATAAAACCAAGAATTACAAATATATTGAAGTTCGCACTTTTATATATTGAATTTAATCTAATCAAATTTCGCTGAAATGAAACAATTATTTCTCAAGGGATTTAAAATTTAAGGATAAGGAGAAAAAATAATGTCTTCTATAAAAAGTTTTATTCCATGTCATAGAAAAAAACACTTTATGAAATTAGAACAATCAATAATTCTCTTTAGTATTTTACTTCCCAAGTTATTATTTACACATCTTTTTTTAGATTTTGGATGTATTCTTTTTCTAATGTACATAAAATCTTCAAGATTAGTTTACAATCTATTTAAATTGTTAAATCAAAACATATAAGGGCAAAAAGAGAGGAAAAACTATTACTTTACATATACAGTCATCACATCTAGAACTAAGCTGTATATCTGTGCAATTTTTTCCAAAATACTGCAAATTTTCAAATCGAAATCCTTTGAGAGAAAAGAAAAAAAAAGCCCAAAATGACGTCATGAGTTACTCAATAATCAGCAAAATATTTAAACTTTTCTTTTCTGTTTGCATTCATTATGTCCTTTGACAAAATCATTCACAATATTTAATTAAAAAGATAATGAAAAAAATGGTCATATTGAAGGAACTATTTTTTCCATACATGATTATATTTTTTAGGAAACTATCGACATTTTTTCTTTCTCTTTTGTTCATTTAAATGTCATAAAAATAAAATAATGCATATTTCGTTATCAAAATTTTTATCAATAATGAGTAATTGTGTAATGCATTTATAGAAAATATAAATACTTCCTGTAATTATTGTCCTTGTTAAGTCGCTAGCGTGATTTCATTTTATTTAGAAATTGATGATATGAGTTGGTAAATGAGAGGAAATGAATATATTGTCACGCAACTCAGATGTTTCCAAATTATTTTTATTCAGAGAGCAATTTAGTTTGAAAGCTCAAACTTTCTTTGGATTGGATAGTGGAGAAAGGCACAGCCAGAAGTATAAAAAATTCTAAGAAAATAGTCTTTTAATTCAGAACTGGTAAAGGAATTTCCTTACAATAAACTAGTTCTTTTAA
Source organism: Argiope bruennichi (assembly GCF_947563725.1). Classification (NCBI taxonomy): domain Eukaryota; kingdom Metazoa; phylum Arthropoda; class Arachnida; order Araneae; family Araneidae; genus Argiope; species Argiope bruennichi. Next base: position 62,910,433 of record NC_079158.1, on the reverse strand, counting down.
GTAAATTTCTGACCTGAATTATTGCAAACATGATTAAATTTTTTTTGTTTGAGAAAATTTTTTTCAATATTCAATTTTGTTCAATTTTTTGATAATTTTATTAAATACAGGCAATTATAAATATTATTAAATACAGGCATTTATAAATATATACAGTCATTTTTAAATATACACTCTCTCTCTCTCTCTATATATATATATATATATATATATATAGTTATAATAGTAATGAATAATTATATATATTCATTTTCCACCAATGTTTAAAAGAAATAGACGTAAGAACATTTAATTTATATTATTACAAAAACAAACTGAGTTTTCTCGAAATGTTTCCTTATAACAGCAACAGCAGAAATTTAAAAAAACATTTTATATAGTAAAAGATAATTATAATTATTTATATATTTTCGTCATATGTTTTAAAATATATTGAAATCCATAATGCATTTTGAAATTCATAAGACAGTGTAAGAAATTATATGAAACAATAACAAAAAAAAATCCCCATAAAGAAATGCCTGTCAGCTTGTTCCCTAATCTGTAGGCTCTTTAACTGCCATAGCATTTGAAACCAAAGATGTATTCTATCGCAGGAAAATACATTTTTGACAAAATAAATATTCATTTGACAAAATAAATATTCGAAATGTTTCCTTATAACAGCAACAGCAAGAATTAAAGAAAAACATTTTATATAATGAAACATAATTATAATTATTTAAATATTTTAGTCATGTGTTTTAAAATATATCGAAACCCATAATGCTTTTTGAAATTCATAAGACAGTGTGAGAAATTATATGAAACAATAACAAAAATAAATAAATAAAATTCCCCATATAGAAATGCTTGTCAGCTTGTTCCCTAATCCGAAGGCTCTTTAATTGCCATAGAATTTGGAACCAAAGATGTATACCATCTCCGGAAGATATATTTTTGATAGTAATTTAATAATAATATTTATGATATATAAGCATGAAAAGTATATTTTTTTCCCTGGTTTTAGTGCTAAGGCGTTTTCTGAATAAGAAGAATCGCTAGCACACTTTTACTTATTGTAGATGAAATATACAATGAGAAATTAGTTTAATCATCAAAGGTTTTTAGATTTTGACGCATTTTTCCATTTCAAATTTCTCTGAATCCCAAAAAACACAATTTTGGCTTTACGTTTATTTGAGAAAACGAAAATACAAAAAGATTTAGAATTAGTCGAATGAAATTTAGTATACAGTCTGTACACCAAATATGCATATTTCTATCAAATTTTTTGATAAATCTATTCAGAGAATCTTTGTGTACCTGACAGTTTCAATTTAAGTTAACTATAAAATGGAAGGAAGCTAAATGGATAAAATGTGGTATAGAGATTTAGGATCTAAAGTTTACATTGTATTGATTTCGAAACCAAATGCATTTAATGAATTAGTATGTATTTTTCACGACCATGTAAATGCGCTAACTCAAAAAAGCTGTAACATAAATAAGTGAAATCTGAATTGTTATTTTGTGAATACAATCACAATTTTATGTTAAACTTTGGTTTTAATCTGACAGGAAAACAAGTACAAAAGACACATTTAGTTATTTAATATTTATCTATGACACACATCCCAGCAATCTATCACAAAAAAAAAATCACTCAAAATCGTTCTCTAACAGACTGTTTCGTTAATTATTTTCTGCCAATGGCTTGTAATTAATAATGTACAAATGTGCAGTTTTAAAGATTAAGCGATAATGTTTCGAGGAAACCACCTACTCTGTTTTGAAATGAAACTGACACTGAGCGCACAAGTGATTCTCTTTCTGCAAGATATGTGCATAATAAATAATAAAAATAACTTTTCAATAATAAATAATAATAATATTGTAATATTAAACTTTATACAATTTATAATAATTAATAAATATATGTTTTGCATAATAAAAATTTAGAAGTAGTGCATCCCAATTTGGAACTGAATTATATCTATGCACATAAAGTGTGCTTATCCTATGTATAATGTTTATTAAAAAAATTATTCTTCAATTCTGAGTTATTTTGAGTCATTCAGTTTAGACTAATAACTATTTATCTGTTCGGAAATTTCAATAAGGAAAAAGAAATATTTTATCAAAAACATTTACTGAGGCTAAAATTTTTCAAAGGCATTCTTTATGAAAATTTCCTTTGACTATCTTGTTTAGAAATATTAAAATAATACAGACACAATAAAAAAATGTAAATCGTTTGTTATTTCAACTAAAGGGCCTATTTTACTTGAATAAATCATCCCAGACAACCATTGCACGCATTTTCCTGCAGATGTATTTTTTTTGTTCCTCCAGTCATAATAATAATAATAGTTAGATTATGATTCAACTATTAATTGTAAAGAATTGTTTAATTTTTCATTATGAAATATAATCCTTTTTTCCCTTTTCAAGCAATATAAAAATGACATGTTGAAATGAATTCGAATTATAGTACGAACACATGATATCATCTAAAATGATGTTCAAAAATTCATCAAAATCCTTTCTCGTCTTCATTGGATTTGTTATTTCTTCAGTGTATACTGGATTAATACCTAAGCCTCAGCCTAAGAACACAGAACTTGATGATGTTAATGAGATTGAACCATATTATTGTTGGAATTACATAAATTGCTTTGCTGATGGTAAGGATTGATACTAGTTTCAATTTAAATTTTAAAATTTAATATATTTATTTTTTATCGCATGATGTATAATGCAGATGAATCCTTTTCATAAAAAAATTCGACCTCTATAAGGTCAAGAATTTTGATATTTTAAAATCACTAAAACAAAATTGTGAATATACAAATAAATTGTGAATATACAAATAAATACAATAATTGGAATTTGTTAGCTATTAAATGAATGAACTATGCTTGATTTATTAATATGAAATTGAAGATATGTATCGAAAATTTTTAAATTCTTAAACAGGATTATATTCTTTAATACTGAATATTTATATTTTGTCTGTCTTAAGCAGATACACGAAAGAGATACACGAAATAAATTTATATATATATATACAAGCAATTCTTGTATATATATATATAAATTTATTTCGTGTATCTCGGAAACGGCTCTAACGATTTGGATCAAATTTTATATTTAGATAAGATTTTGCTTTTTAAGTTTATCTATATAGTTGTCTCTCCTAAAATAATGCGATTTTACATACACAATTTTTTTTTAACTAACTATTAGAATGAAAATATTTAACTTCCAATTTGAGGTGTGGCCACTACAGTATAGTGACAAGAGCAACAGGACTGAAGCGTGCGTTGGGGATTTGATTTGCGCTTTTTGCTTAATTTTTTACTTAAATATTTATTTTTAATATTTTTGCTTTATAATATTATCTACATAGGTGTCCCTTCTGTAATACGAGAGTTTACACAAAATATTTTATAAATAACTATTTGGGCCTTTTTCTGTCAGCTGTCATGATGACAATGTCATATAGTGGCATTTCGGACCTGATTTCACCATGCTAAAACTGAATGCAAGATAAAAAAATATAATGTAAAATGAATATTATTAAAAATATAATGTAATAGATAAATTGTAAAATTAACACTGTAATATAGCAGATTGTTTCAAATAACATGCTGAATTAAGTGAATTAATGATTTTTTTTAAATGACTGGTGAATATGTAGGTATGATTAAAAAAGGTATTCATATATAACCAGTATGTGATTCTTATCTAAATATTTTCTACGAAAACACATGATTTTACAAAATAAATACATGAATAAAATAAAATAAAATAACTGTTGAGTGAAGTTTAGTCTTATAGATATGATATATGTAAAATATAAAAGTCTTCTAGATGTAAAATGTAAAAATTAAAAAAAAAATATTCATATTTATCGTCTAAAACCCCATAATATAAAAATGATTAACGGTAGATCCACGTGTTTTTATATTATTATTACATATTTACTCTTAATTTTAATGGCAACATAAATTCTATAAAACGTATATTATCGATGATAATATAATGCATAAACTTAGAAAGTGAAATATTGAAAAGTCCTGCTTCCATATAATTAAAAAGAAATAGTGAAATCAGAAAAATTGGAATATAAAATTAACACACGAAAATTTTAATTTTCGAATTTTCAAATATTGAAAAAATAAATTTTTTGTATTGATATGTTCTTTAGTTACTGAGCAAAAAAAGTAATAGCATTGATTAATATTTAATTAAATGTCAAATTTTAATAAAGAGAAGCATTTACTTTGTAAGCATATAATTTTTAAGAAATAAATGTTCAATATGATAATTTTAGTTTTGAACTGGGTGCTCTATTGGTTTGAACGAATTTTGTATCATGCATGTGTATTACATGCACGACGCATTACGGAATTTAGATATATATTAACCAATTTATAAATATATTATATTATTTAGAAACTATTCTTTTTATAAAGAGTATTTTAGATTGTTTGCAAAATTTATAATTCGTTATTATCTCTTTTCTTTACCTAAACATTGCGACTTTGATTGGTGCAAATATTAAATACGTGTATGCAGGTATAGTGACTAAAACTAAAAAATAAATTGCAGAAAAAAGGCTTTTTAATTTTAATTGGCTTAAAAATTTCTGAAGAGAATTAAAAATATTTTACTTGCTGCAGTAGCTCCAAGAGACTGCCAAAAATAACGTTCAAAGATAATTTTGGATATATTTATTATATTTCATAAAAATAAACAATGTTTATTTTCATATTTTTTCTGATAGAATTGCATTTGAAAATATGTCATTCTAACCTCCTATCGCGATCTATTTGTTCTCCCACAATACTGGATATTAACCCTAACATGCATAATTTTCTATTTTTTATATATAAAAAACATTTATGTGTTTTGAATAGCTGCATGCAATTAAAGAAAATTATTTAAAAATTAAGTATTTTTCCGTAAAATTAAAAAAATAGATAGATAAAATATAAATATTATGCTTATAATTTAATCACACAGAAAGTATTAATTCATATAACATGCATATCGTAAATATTTAGTATGATGTGATTTTATTAAGTTATATATAAGTTTAGAAATTAAAGTTGATTTAACTGATGTTAAGATATTTTTAAGCCTTTCAGGTGCTACATTAAGAAAATCTGAAATTATGTATATTTGATATCGAAACAGTTTTTATGTGCTGTCAATTATATTCAGTAAATATTGTAATTTAAATTATAAAGTAGATTTGAGGTTAGAATATAACAATATCCAATGATAAACGTCTAGGCTTAATTTACCTATTTTTTTTTTAGAATTTCTTTTTAACTGCACATGAATATAAGGCACACGCTCACACAAACAAACAACCACGATAAAATTTGGTGTCTCTCAAGCATTTATTCATTAAATTTTAAAATAGTGTAAAATTAGCATTTTAATTATATAATACTCCTCAAATATTAGGAATAAATTAAATTTAAATGAAGTTTTGTCTAAAGATGTTATAAAAAAATTACATAATTAAACATTATTAGTAAACTTTATTACACAAGCAATAACTACGTAATAAATGTCTGAAGAAAGTTTTAAACAATTTCTTTTCACTATGCATGTCGCAGAACGCAATTTCTAGTCAATACACTAGCATACAATCCTTAAATCCTTCTTCTGAAGATTAACTTGAAGCCTGCGACAACTTCTACCACAAAAATAGTGTCTAGGCATATTAAAAGGACACACAGTGATATAGGCTACGGCCACAACATGGCGGATAACTAGCGAAAACCTGTGTAAGAAACTAGAATAAAATCTATCAGAAAATGGTAGATTATTTTCCATGTAGTGAAAGAAGTGCTAGAAATAGCGACCCCAAAAAATGCACATTTTACATATTCTATTCTTTAGCATTTTGCACGCAAGGTACCTTTTCGTACAAATCGAGTTTTGTAATAATTTTTTTTAATTTTATTTTATATTATTTTCATGATAGTAATGCTAACTCCATTATTTAACATCAGGAGACGCTGTGGCTTATCTTAACGTTCAATGCACTGTGACTTTAATGTACCTAGACACGAAATTTGTAGCAAAAGTTGTCACCTTTCTAAAATTAATTTGGGATAGCAGGACTTTAGTGAATATTCTGTGCACATTAATGTGAATCATTTACATATGTTCTTGGACGAATTATAACTAATACCCATCTCTACAAGAACTTTGGACATAATATGTATATGCATTCTTCAGCATTGAGTTTCATTCTTTATTCATAATTGCAGAAATTACAAATGCAGAAATGTCGATTGTTATTATCAAAATGTATTATTGCTGAAAAACTATTCATGATACATGTTTCAAATAAAAATAAAGATGCATTAATTTTTTTATTAACATTTTTTTCTTTTGGCAGCTGTGGAACACAAACAAATTGAGAACTGTATGGATTCTCTGGACAACGAGGTAACGGATTTATAATCTATTTATGTGAGCAAATTGAATTTAAGATAATTTTTACTTCTTCAGGTAGGAGGTACAGACAGAGAAAGGAATGAAATAATCAAGAATAATTAAAAAAATGAATAAAGTATTCGAAGTTCTAATTCTTTACTTCTTACTACTGGATAAGAAAATTATTTATTTAATATTTTAAATCAACATTAAAAAAGGCTTCTCAATAGAAGCATCAACAATTTGAAATTAATTACCATGAATTAATCAAAAATGTTTGAAAAAATCAAAGCCCTTTATTTATTAAATTTTTCATTTTTTTGAGACTAAATCTTGTGGTTTATTTTCACATTTCGTATGCAAGATACTCAAAGAGAAGTATTATAAGCATCAGAAAATGTGATTATGAAAATTAATGATCTAATAATTAATGATTAATTAATTATAAATTAATTTTCTTGCTCAAGGTCTTTTTTTTGAGTAAGTGAGGTAGGCAACAAATATATATATATATATATATCAGGTAGTTTTGCAAATATCACTTCCGTCATATATATATATATATATATATATATATATATATATATATATATATATATATATATATATATATATATATATATATTGTAGATGATTTACTACTACTGTTCTTTCGTTTTTGTGTTAATAATTAGTTGCGAGTGTTATTTTATAGTTTATATTATGTTATTGTAATTTTCGCTTAAATTAGTGGTTGTATTTTGTGCAATTTATTATTTTATTTCTATAAAAAATGGTGTATCTTTTAGGCTTCAATTTTAGTAGATTTTCGGGTCGCGAGGGGTCAATATTGTTGGACAAACAGTCTCATCCCTCACAGAAAAAATCCCTAGTTTTGAATCCCTGCTTGAGGGTGACCCTTGAGAAAGTCTTCAGACCGGATTCTTATTTTATTTTTGACTGCACTTTTGACTCTATTTTTATTACTTTTTATTTTTCTTAATTTGGTTATGTTCATGTGTGTTTTAGTAGTAGCCAGTATTGGCGCTCTCTAAAAAAAAATTGTACTTTTTTTTGTTTGATTCAGAAATAATTTTAGTTTTTTAGATTGTTTCAGAAATAGCATAAATTTAATTTGTTATAGCATATATTTATATTTCTGGTTACTCTAAAAAGTGAAGCTTGAAAGAAAATAAAATAATTAATCGTTTCAATACTTATGAATGGTCTTAATGTTATATTGAAGTATTGCCTCTCATAATATTGTTACGAATCTGTAATGCTGATTCCCATCATAGTTGGTTCCATCATCAGAAAGATCGTTGTACAGTCATCTGTATTGGACGGAGTCCGGGTGTCGCGTTGGAGGTTCCAAAGCTTGGCGACAAACTTGGTGATCATTTGGCGACTTGGTGACGAATTTGGCGACTTTTTCGTTAGATTAGATTATACCCGAAATATCGAGAATTTTCCCGATCCGTCCATTGGGAACCGAGATACGCCTCGAACGTTCCTGATTGGTTGACAGGCATCTTGCCCCGCCTCCTGAGACCTATAAAAGGAGGCAGTCTGCAGCTGCCAGAGGAGAGAGTAATCGAAATCGACGGCGAAGAAGAGTCTTCCAGAGATTAGCAGAGCAGCGACGGAGTCGAGCTAGTGCTGAACTAAGCTGTGCGCTACTGTCTGCAGTAGAGTCTTGTTGCGTGCACGTCTCTCAGCTGAAGATAAATGTGTGCTATATTTAGTTCTCTTCTTTGTGCTGTCCTGTGTGTCTTCGTGTAAATAAATATCGTTGTTTCATTTTCTACTGACGCCTGCTGATTGAGCGTTCTCCACACCATATAACTTCCACTATCCAAACGAACCCGGAAATTTCGTAACAATATCATATAAAGTTAAAAAATTACGGATAAAATGCAAACCTTTAATATTATAGCATGTAATTGTTAAATCTGTGATAGAAATAAAAAGTTTTTCATCTCTTATTTCTGAGAATTTATAATTTATATAAATCTTAATATTGTTTATATCAAATTACATTTCAAGACTACTTTCTCTGGCGGTGTTTTATTTCAGTGAACTCTAATACATCCATGTCTTAATTTATCGAGTTAAAAGGAACTATTTTAATAAATTTGAAAAAAAAATAACCCAAAAGAATAAATATTTATCATTATCAAATATCTTCCAAAGAATATCATGAAATATTTATCATGATCGAATATCTTTCATTGAATAGACTTTATTTCTATAATTTTCATATGAAAATACCTGCAATTTCGTTAATATCACTTTTAATAATTTTGGTAATATTTGTACAGGATTTACAGCTTGCATTGGAAAAAATTCCTGAAGCTAGAAATGTTACAACAGCTTATCCTAATATCTACAGTGCAATAGAAAAGCTATATTGTATACAGGATGATGAGTTTAGAGTAAGTTTTCATTTTCAACTATTGCATCTTAAGCTATGATTGATTTACATCCTTGTTATATTAATTATTAATAGATTTATTTTATAAGTATTTACAAGATTCCCCTGCAATCGTGACTAAAACCTTATTTCGTAGGTTTTAGAGATGGATATACAGACCAAAATTGAGATAAAATTCTTTAAATGGCAAAGTGAATTCTATTTTTTTTATTGCTATTAGAATCAGTAAATTAGTTTCTGAAAAAATTACGCAAAGCGTATGGCTACATCAACTCCAGAATTATGGTGGAATTACCCTGGTGCTGAGAAAATCCAGCCATTATGCCATGTTTTTGAAAAGTATATTTTAAGCGATGTGAAAAGTTTTTAACATATTTTCCCAGTGTGTAAGAAACTATAATACAAAAGAGACATATTTTCAAAACTGTTACACAACAGCCAATCATTTTTTTCTTAAGGTTGCATTCTTCTCCTAGTTTCTTCTTATTTGCACACCGCATGATTCAGTAGATTATTTAGGAAACTGTATCTTCAAGATATGGCATTTAAAATTAATAATGCAAATTGTTTCGATTTTCCAGTGTCTAAGGAACTATGAAACAAAATAGTCACATTTTAAAAGCTTTTACGCAACAAAGATTTTTTTTCCTCCTAAGGTTGCATTCTTGTCCAAGTTTCTTCTTATTTGCACACCGCATAATTCAGTAGATTGTGTAGGAAACTGTATCTTCAAGATATGGCATTTAAAATTAATAATGCAATTTTTTCGTTTATCCAGTGTCTAAGGAACTATAAAACAAAATAGTCACATTTTAAAAACTTTTACACAACAAAAAAAATTTTCTTCTTCTTAAGGTTGCATTCTACTCCAAGTTTCTTCTTATTTGCACACCGTATAATTCAGTAGATTATTTAGGAAACTGTATCTTCAAGATATGGCATTTAAAATTAATAATGAAAATTGTTTCGATTATTATAAAATGTTAGCATGATATATATGAGTTCAAAATAGTAATGTTAAAATTTAATATTTGCATAATTATATCCTCTTGTCTTAGTTTAAATTTTGAAATTTTTAAGTTAATTTTTAAATTTTGAAGTTACTTTTATTTTTTATTATTAACTTAAATTTAGATTAGGTAATGAATGAAATGTATGTAGTGAATTGAAAACTAATTTTTAATTAAATATCTTTAAGGGGTAGGAAGATCCTATAATTTTTGTAGTTCCAAGTGATCAATGAATCAATTGCATTCAAAGAAGGTCTCTTAGGAAATAAGTGTTAATATCGACACAATTTCTTTAATGTATGATGATACATATTTTATTAATATATTATCAATAAAATAGTTGTGAATATTTTTTTAATTATATTTGTCTGTTTCATGTTGTTTTAATGTTTTAAGCCTTGGAATGATTATTATAAAGAATGTTACTATAGCAGAAAAAAAATTCTGCATTTCATAAATGCCATTTTTTTAAGTTTTCAATATTTTTTGTCATTTTATTTTTTATGAAATTTCTCTTCATAAAGAAACAACTTTTTCTTTGCAGAGCAAAATTTACTATGATATTAGTCAACAAAGTATTCTTATATCTACGGTAAGTACGCAAGTAATTAATTAAAGCTTAAAATTAAAACATACGGTAGATTAACTAAAAATTTCACTTTAAATTTACGAATTAATTATCATTTTTTCTCAGAGTAAATGATTTTGTTAAAATTTCTTTACAATATATACAATTTTATTGAATACGTTTGTTGTTATTCTCGTCTTTCAGCTCACCTGTAATGTCGAAAAAAATTTTCAATAATTTTTGTGCATGAATCCTTTTAACTTCTAATATAAGGTTTAAATTTTGTTTCGATGCTCTTAATGTGTTTAGTTCGTTTACATAATTTTCGCATTTTCAATTATTTCACAAACACACGGAAAAAATTAATATTATTTTAATACTGGCATAATAACTCGGTTATTAGTTCATGTAAATAGGTTAGACATTTAAAACGCTTGGACATTTAAAGATACCCTTACATTTGAGATCTGATTTTATTTTTATCCTCTATCCTTCGCACTTCACTTTGATATTAATTACAATTTTTCTCATATTAGTTTTAAAATTTTCATTTCAAGAATATTTTGAATTAAATGTTGCTACCTTAAAAAGAGATCCCGAATTTATTCTATTATAGAGTATTGAATGTATAAAGATCATATTTAAACGGCACTTCATTTCAAGCAGATACCAGTGCAACATGGATTTTTGTCACCAACCCTGAAAAATGGAATAACAAACCTCCTCTTCGAACGTTTTCGACCATGCATTTTTTTGGAACTTGCGAATAGTTACTCTTCTTGGAAATCTTTATCCAAATTGAAGTGGAATTCAACTGGCAAGTGCACGAAAGTATACTAGTTACGAATTACCGGAATGTCGTGGTTTGATATAAAATATGACACCTTGAGGATCTTTATTTTATCGTTTTTCTGTGATGGATCACGTAGAATGTAATTATTACAACAAATGCTTTTAAATATAATAAGCTACACCTATGTGTTGTAAATTCGAGGGAATTCGTTTGACAAATATATTGCACGAAAATCTTTATCCGCTTTACGCAGAATGCCATAATTTATTTTATATTTAGGAAATAATTCTAAAATTTCGGAACAATTGGAACGTAATGTTACAATAAATTAGAAGTTGATTTATTTCAATTCAAATACTAAGAATTTACTTAAGGGAAATTATTAATTAAGTATGTGAAGAAGTCCATTCTTAGACAGAAATATAATCTCTTGAATATTTCTTATTTTTAAGTATAATTAATAGGTTTAGTTTCACAAGGTTTTATTTCACTTTTAGGTAGGATGTGAGAAACGATATTCTAAGAAAGTCTGTGATCATTTTTTTGAGGCACTGGTATGTATATTTTTTGGGTTTTATTATAATAGGTTTTTAATCAGTAAGATATCATTTTATTCATCTAATATAAATTAATTTTAGAAAGCAAATTTGCGATTATTTCCGGATATGGCATGGCTCTAACAGAAAACGAACACAGAACGAAAAAAAAACTAATATTCCTGAAAAATTTCTCAATTACATGTCTCTTAAGAATGGGGGAATAACTGGAATTTTTGGTGTCTAGCAGCACATAAATACCTTCTAATTTTCCACGTAACAGATTCGTCATATTCTCGGATTCCATGCGATTATCTGCAAATAGATAAAAAATACATTAATGTTTTTGCAAAAGACTTCAAATCTGTATGTCAGATGTCTACCCTAATAATGACTCAATAATAAATTTCTGTTGTTGTTACTTATGGTACTTTATAAGCCCTCTGACCAACTATCAGTGATTTAAGCCGAGTGCCGTGTGTGCAGTAGCTTCTGAATGCAAAGCGCCTGAGCGTCCAAGAGCAAAAGTCTGACTTCTAACTCATATGAAGATGACATACAGATTTCATTACAGAACGCCTTTTCACAGGTTTGTTCTTTCACACACCTCACAGATAGAACACAGGTTAGAAAACAACCCTGCCCGAATCAGGGCTTGAACTGGCACACCCAGATTATGAGGAAGAAGCGCTACCCCTTGGCCAGGTCACTGGCCTAAATTTCGAAATAATTAACAAATACATACTCACACACACATACACACTCAAGCCGTACATATATTGACTCAAGCAATATAAAGCATAATTCTTTGCTTCATTCAAAGTATTTTTCTAAATGAAAGCAGGAGATCTGTATAAAAAGTAACTGACCTTGAATTTGCTCATCACAATAATCAAGCAGGAGTGACCCCATTCTAGATAGTGGTAGAAAATACCTTAAAAACTTACATGCACTTTATTTCGCGTTCAATAGTGCAAAGAATTCAGGAGTCGCTCTCTGGTTGCCACCGTGTGAGTTACTGCTGCTGCATTTTTTTGTTTTGTTATAATGATTGAATGAAACGAAAAAGGTATTGAAATGAATTCGATTAAAAGCTTGCCGGATTTTAAACCAAATAATTCATATGATTCAGCATACGTTTCGAGAAAATGCTCTGAGAAGCAACATAAATTAAGGAGTGGCAACAAAAACAATTGTGCAGTTTTGGGGCTTGATCAGTATTCTGTGTAATCACAAATAACTCTGAATATAGTGGTTGTAGGAAGAATAGAAATATAATGACGAAAAATTCTCTTTTGCCTGATTGATTGCGAAAGATCTTGGAATCAATATAGGTTGCGCACGTAAAATTTTGCGTACTGATTTGGACAGTTGGGTAAGAGTGGCTGCGAAATGTATGTCCAAGCTCCTGTCAGCAGAACAGAAAGAACTCTGCCATGACGGGCTACACAGTACTTGCTAAACACTACCAAGAATAATCTTGAAGTTGAGCATCGTCACAGCTAAAGATATATCATGTTATGACTCGGAAACAAAAACACAGCAATCCGAATTGAATAATCCCAGTTCTCCAAATCAAAATCAAGATGATATTAACTGTATTTTTTTGATATTTGTAGCTTTGCGCATCAGTATATACGAGATGGACAAATAGTAACGAAATAAAATTTTCAATAAGTTCTCCATAGACTCTGCAGTTCAATTCTAATATTGAAGAACTGATCAGAGGGAAAGAACAGTTGTCCTGTGCATGAATATGCTCCAGCATATTTATTATACCTGATTCAAAATTTTTTGCAAAATATGTAATTTCAATCATTCATCAAGTTTCCACTCTCTAGACATGCTGTCTTGCAACTTCTGGTGGTTTCCGAAGTTGATGCTTTTCTGTTGATTTTTCTGGTGGTTTTCAAAAATGATGAAGAGATCCTATCTAGTAATAGAGAAAAGGCAATTCAAAACTAGATGGATGATATGATCATTCCAAAAGAAGCCCCATAGGTACAATTTCAGCATTGGAAGAAACGATGATTAAGTCTGTGGAGGTACAAGGAACCTTCTTTCGACTTTTGGTGGTTTCCGAGGTTGAAGAAAACAATGTAGGGATCCTTTCTGGTAGAAAAGAAAAGATAATGCAAAACGCGATGGGGGATATGATCATTCCAAAAGAATCCCCCTAAATGCAATTTTGGCATTGGAAGAATCGGTGATTAAGTTTGTGGAGGAACAAACACAAATCTTGCGACTTCTGGTGAGTTCTGAAGTTGAAGACAACAATGAAGTATTCTTTTCAGGCAATAGAGGAAAAGTAATGCAGAATGCGATGGTGGATATTGTCATTCCAAAAGAGGCCCTCTAGAGAAGTTTTCGGCATTGGAAGAATAAGTGTCTGGGCGCACCAGGATGCTACTTTGAAAAAGTTAGAATCAGAGTCCCTTCATATAACTTTTCTTTCGGCTAACTATCGGACACATTTTATACAACCCTCAAATTTACGAAATTGAACCTCTGTCTTTACAAATTAATTATATAATCTCAATCAGAACGAAGTCATATTTATTGAATATCTAAAAGCCCACAACAAAATGTATCATTTTTAGGAAATGATTTCAGAAAATTGACGAAAAGAATTTAAAATAAAAATAGATTGTTAATTTTGTAAATAATATATATTTCAGAAAATCTTTTTCTTCTCCGGAAATGTAACAAACGTTTGAGATATTGTTTTCTACTTGAGTATTTTTTTTATCTATGTATTGCAAGATTTTTATTCTACATTTAATCAATTAATTAATTTTCCAAGGGACACAAATTAAGTAATTTCTACAATATGCAATCATTTTAAAACATTTGAAAAAATTGAATTAAAGAATTTATATAGTAATATTTTTAATCAGACAGCAGACATCTCTCTCTCTCTCTCTCTCTCTCTCTCTATATATATATATATATATATATATATATATATTATTTTTTTTTTTGCAGGATTGCGCTTTATCACTGTTCGCAAAACTTTCTGAAGAAAAGAAATGTGTCAAACATTGAGACATAATAAATAATTACGCTGATCCAAGAATTCATTTGGAGAAACAAAATGTGTAAAAAAGTATCGAATTAAATAAACTTGAAGCATGTGATTTGCGTATATTTTTTATACTTAAAACAAATCTGACTTTTTAAAATTTTAATTGTATATCAATTATATTTTGATTTTGTATGCATCTACAAATTCTATGTATATCTACATAAGTATATTAACTAGGATTTATAGTATATTTTGAATTTTAATTCATGTTGCTTTCATCATGATTTACTAGACTTATAAGGTTACTTTTAATATTGTTTTTAAATACAATTTAGCCAAAATTGGATGTTGCCCTGAAAGCACTCAAAACGAACCAAATAACTAATCATCTGTTTAAACACTGTAAAGGATGTTATACTTAGAAAAAAATAATCTTTTTTGCATAATGTTAATTGAAAAGCTGTATTTTTAAACTTTAACACTAGAATCCAAGACATTCTATTTTTTTTTTTTCGAAAAACATATATGTTTTTTTGATAGATGTTAATAGTTGAAGAAAATTATTTAAAAAAATTGTAAATTTGTTTTAGTGAAATTTAAAAAAAAATTTAATTATGCCAAATATTTACATTATGAATTAAACATTATCATAAATCACATTATAATAAGTCTGTAATAAAAATAAAAGTTCATTTTACCAATAAAATTTTGTATAAAGCGAAAATAAAAATATTTTGATATTATTTTTAACTGTAAAATTATTCATAAATAAATATTTTGGTATTTTTTCAATTTTTCATTTTAAATCTAATATGATAATAATACCGATATGACTATATATTGGTCTTTTCTACTAATGTTTAGCAAAAAATATTTAAAAAAGGATTTCCAATCATTAATTGTTGTCCTTTGGAACAGTTACATAAAGCTTATAAATGGGAATAAGAAAGTGCAGCCAAATGGCTACACGATGCACCATAGGATTAACGGCAGGAGAAAACGTGAAAAAGGAAATAAAGAAATAAAGGGAAAAAAGAGTCACAAACTCGTTTTAACCAAAATATTCAAAAGTCACAGGTTAAATTAAAAGGCTGCTTACAGAATTAACAGGTATGTAGGATGTACTGGAATGAATTATTTTTACAATGATTAACATTAACTGCACATTTTATAATAGCGAATTATATAAAAGAAAGGATGCAGCGTCTATAGAAATGGGATATATTCAATTATAGCCAAGCTTTGGTTAACAAACGAGCAAAATGGTAAAAAAAATGACTCGTTTAACTAGTGATATTTCGCATAACGAATTCGAAAGAGATATAGTGACGTCACATGCATGGTTATGTCGTTCCACCTTGTCTACATTTAAAACTCTTTTGCTGAGAGTTACATTTTTTTTTTCAAAGAAATGGAATTGTAAAACATATAGATTGTAAAACAATGAATCGTCAAAAGAATGCAAGATAGTTTTGTATGTGTTATAGTTTCGCTTTGGAATAGGAGAAGGAAGTTCAGTCAAAGTTATTGACAAACAAGTCAAATACTCGACCTCCTATAACGAATGATTCGCAAAAATAGCAAAACAAAATATTAAAAAAAAATGACTTATTTAACGAGTGATATTTAGCAGAACGAGTGGCGAGAAGATACACGCTGAATAAAGGCCGCGGTGGCCTGGTGGTAAGGTCTCGGCTTCGGAACTGGAGGGTTTCAGGTTCGAGACCCGATTCCACCGAAGAACCGTCGTGTAGGAGGGTCTGTTGCACGTTAAACCCGTCTTGACCAAACGTCCTGCAGCTGATGTGATGTGGTGTGGTGTGGTGTGGAGAGGGGGGTGCCAGCTCAGGTGCCGTCCCCTTCATCTGACCGCGGTTCAAAATTACGAGGTCCGTCCCAAAATAGCCCTAGTGGTGCTTCAAACGGGACGTTAGTATAACTAAACTAAACACGCTGATTTGACCTGCATCCTTGTTGTTTAAAGAAATACCATTATATTGACATGGAAGAAATTTTGACCAAATAGCGTTTTCGAATCCGACTCCGAGGGATTTGAGAAAGTACCTGTGGAGCCTTAAACAACTGGATTATTTCTCTGACCAAGATTATGTGAATAACAGGATAACAATATTTAACAATAACACTGTGTCCTATTTTCGACAAATTTTGCATACCCAAAAGCAAATGCCTTCAGACAACTTTCTTGTAAAAAAAGACATAATCTAAAAATAAATTACATTATTAAAATTTGTTTCAATCCTTTTTTCAGAATTGTCTTGTTTTAGATGGGAAAAATTGTTTCGCATGACGATTAAGATTCGGGGACCATTTATCCTTGTTAAGCCCGGTTCCACTCTGTATACATCTGACACCTAATCCCAATCTCCACACAAATACTTGTTAATTTATTCACAAATCATAAGTAAAGATCTATAACAAATAATTAATTTAATAAAAAGTAAAACTTGAATGGTAAAAATAATTCAACATTAATAAACAAAGTTAGCTGTAATTTCTAAAAAATTATAGTTCGAGGTAACTCCTGGTTTATGATTATCAAACAGGCGTGTTTGAGATGAAAAATAAATTACTCACTCTTACCACGTAACAAACTATGAACTGTTGAGGAAACTCCGTGTGAACAAACTATCAGAAAAAAATAATCCGATGAATTGAGAAGTTCAGAGGACTTATAAATCGGATTTACGAATATCTCGTTGCTTCGTTATTTGTAAAGAATTTCCCTCTCACAGATGCCATAACCAGAAAAAGTATATAACGGAGGTGAAATATAATATGAATACAATCCAGTTTTATGAATAACAGCGTTACAAGTAATACCTTACATAATAGATACGACAATAGCAAGTAGGACGCGCCAAATCAATAACAAATATCAATTTCAATAGAAGAATGTTGGGGGAGTTAAATAATTCCAAGAACTTGTTGTATGAATGTGTACACACTTATCATAACACTCATGTGTACATGCTGTTATTTATACAAATATGTTGCTAGTTTAATGTAAGTTTATATTCCACCAAATCATCGTTGCCGTTATTATCAGTTGGAAACAGTGTCTTGTATAGCTTTTTTTTGCTTCCTTATTTTACAGACAATATACCTTAAGTAATGATCCCTCTTGGAATTTGTAACCCCATGTTCTGTTGCAAAAAATAGCAAATTTTATTGGGCATTTTTCATGTATTGTTTTAAACTTTTGATGTTTAGTTTAATTATATTAACATCCCGTTATAAAGCAACACTAGGGCTATTTTCGGGACGGACCTCATAATTTTGAACCGCAGGATGACGAGGACTACACCTGAGCTGGTATCCCCCTCTCCACACCACACTAGTGGGAGGACGTTCGACATGACGGATTTAACGTGCAACAGACCACCTTAACGACGGTTCTTCGGTGGAATCGGGTCTCGAACCTAAAACCCTACGGTTCACAAGCCGAGACCTTACCACCAGACCACTGCGGCATCTTAAACTTTTGATGTACTTGACTTACACTTAATTATAAGCGCCCTTTTGATGCAATCTGTGTAAGAATAAAAATATCCTTTACATCTTGGAAGAAAATGTGTGTTCTGCCAAATATTTGCTAATAGCATTCTTCAAAATACTGTACATTTATTCCAAAAATCACCATTTGTATTTTCTCTTTATTAATTTCGCAACTTTGATGTTTTCTAGCAATCATTTCGGAAACTATCATCTAAGAAAAATCAACTGTATGACATTTTTATAAAGCAACATTTATTCCGCGATGACAATTTCAACATATCATGTGGTGAAATTTTTTAAGCTTCAATGTACTTTATGAAAAAATGTTTTTTCAAATAATATATGGAAATCTTTAGTTGCAATTATAATAGTGTGAGGGCTACACAAATGAAAAGGGGGCACTTGTGTTTGCGTGAGAATGACTCCAGTTGTAGCAGCGCCAACGATAAAAGGGGCATAAAGGGTGGTAGGAGGTATACACTGCATACGATGTTCAACAATGAAAGCTGTTCATGGTAGAGGAAAATTGGTCGAAAGTAATGTCGTGCTATACATAGATGCGTCCAGATAGGATCAACGCTCGATAGTACGGTTTTTGATTGTTCGAGTGGCGTGGACCACTCATGACTGATTCTCTGTCCCAAAGGAACGCTATCAATTCAACACAATACTGCAGAACTCTGCCGAAAGCTTTCTCACACAAGTGATCATTTTCCATGGCAATGCCCGTACACATGTCTTCCATGAAACCAAGGAGACCTTAAAATTCCGGGAAGTTTTGGAACATTCGCCGTACAGTCCAGATTAGTCACCCTGTGACAATTCACATCTTTGGACCACTTAAGAAAACATTACAGGAACGCAGTGCAGGACTTTCTGAAGAATAAACCCCCATCTTTCTACAGCGAAGGCATAAACCTGCTACCTAAACGATGAGATCTATGTTACAAAGCCCATGACAATTTCTTTTGATTCCAATAAAGATATTTTTTCATTTAACTTGTCTACATTTCATTTGGGGATATTTTATATATTGAAACTGTTTAGTTACAAACTATGATAACTAGAACACAAATCAATGTGTTAAACATTTTCCTTAGATAAAGCATGTAGTATTTTGAAATTTTTTTAAAGAATTGTAAAAGGGAATCCTTTCGAAGTAAAATAAGAAACTGAATTATTTCAGTTATCGAAAACTTACAATTAATTAATATACAATTTATATTTTCTTTTAATACAGTATATTTTTGTTTAAAGGTTATTTTTATTTCTTAAATTTGTTCTCTTTTGCTATGGATAGATATTCGAAAGATACTGAAAATAATAAAGATCAAAAACAATTCCGATACTTTTAATACATTTAATATCACATCCTTTACTTAGCAATAGCTTAGATTTCAATCAAAAGGAGAAGTAGTGATAAATTTTCATTACTATTTCTACTCTCACAATATTCTTAATCCGGTGACGGTAAGAAATTCAAGCCCTTTCTTACAATAAATATCCCTAGATATGACTCTTTTCATCGCAGAATGCATTGATCTCAGGCAGGAACGAATTCCCCAAAAACGAAATTAGGGAGAGCAATTTCCCCTTTGCTTCGCAGGAGGAAATAGACAATCGCTCCGGCTTCCGCATCTCATTTACATCGGGTAGATTTCGGTTAAGCCGTTTTACGCACATTGCCTTTGACAGATGGTGAAAGAAATTCGACTGGACTGATATTTACAGAACGGATTCTATGTGAAGATAGAATATTCTGCCGAATTTATTCAGTCGACTAGAAGAATTTATGCCTGGGAAATTTATGTTAGAGAAGAGAGGAATAAATTAAATTAAAATATGTTGAAAAGAGTACTTTTGTAATTGTGTTATAGCATATTTATATTTTGTTTGTGAGTTAGCTCAAAAATTTGTAGAGTGTGTTGGTTTATTATTCAATTATTTTTTTAAGGCAAGAAATAAGTGATGGTAATTTATTCTTACAAGAACATTATATGAACATTATTATACTAACAATAAAATTTTATCAACATTAAGAGTAAAAGAAAACGTTGAAAAATCACTTTTTTTGTGAAATTATAATTTGTTTTATTTAATATTCTTAATATTTGAACAGGTTTCTTTATAAGGCTGTTTGAATTTAGTTTCTATGCCTATTTTTTGGGACGATACATTGATTTTTTTTACATTTGCATTAGCATATGTTTTAATGCTATTTTATATCTTTAGATGCTTTTTTTCAAAATTCTAATATTTTGTATGGAAAATCTGAAATTAAAATTAAGCTTGTATATTTTGTTCAAATTTGATATTATAATTTCACAATACATTTTGTAGTTCCTGAATAAAAGATAAAGAAACTATTCATTTAGAAATATTTTTTGGTTGTTTTAATGTTTGTCGATGCGAAAAAAATAGAATATTTCATGCTATTTATCTTTCGAAACTCTATATATAACCAAAATGATAAACGGTATTTTTCAGTTCAGGAATTAGACAATATATTTCTTAAGCTATCTGCAAAATTTTAAACAAATTATTTGATAATTCTCTAAACTAAAATTTTTTTTGTTTTATACCTGTTTTTTAGAATTTTTAAAGAAGTTTGTCACTCAACTAGATTTTATCCAGTTAATTTGATTTCGTAAATGTTTCTTCGATCATTTTTATGCAAAAATTCAAACACATAGCTATTTTAGAGAGTTTTTCAAAACGTTTATCCGAAAATTTATTATTTTCTACATAAGTTTTTGAAAATCTTTGTGATATCAAAAAACTTTATTTTTTTAAATAATAAAAGTTTATAAATTTCTTCTATCTGTTTCTTAACTTTTTTTATGGAATAATATACTGATAGTTTTTAGGTAAAAATATTTTAAATTACGTTTGCAAAATTATAAATTTGAAATATTGCCATAACATTAATTTTTAATTTCTAATAATTGATAATTTTTTCATTATTTATAAATGTATTCAAACGTTTATCGCACATATCATGTGAAACGTTATCGGAAAACTTCATTGGATGATCAAGTTTGTTGATTTAGAATAAAATATCTAATGGAAAATGTTAGATATTTCTTTCGTACTAATACACAATAGCCATTAATTTGAATTTTTAAAAATAATTATCTGCATTCGATAATTTTAATTCTGTATGAAGAAACGTAAAAAAAGTAATATCATTAACAAACCCTTACCATTCTTATAACTGTATATAATTTTTTATATAAGACTCTAACGGTTTTCTTTTCTTCTTGTGTCGTAAATGCATCTGATTCAGAAAGAAACTCTTTGACATAAAACTGAAAGACGGTAATATCCCTTTTCTTTTAGCTAAAGGTAATATACAGCTGTTCTTCTTTTTCACATCTTATTTGAATCGAGGTGACTTCAGCTGAGCAATTTTGCACATATTACATTTGACAGATGTCGGAAGTAATACAGTAGGGCTTATTTTATTGAACAGATTCGAAGATGATGACGTTTGGAAGATTTGGTTCTTTGTTTCGGCTGACAAAGTTGCAAGATCTTTGGAAATAAAAAGTAATATAAATTATTTTAAAAATTGAAATAGTAAATGTACCATCATATAATTTTTTTTTATTATTATTTTCAATCCAAGTTGAAATTGCATAATGCATTATCTGGTTATTTCTGATTTCATTACTTTTTTTCGCTTTTTATGTATTCGTGAGACCAAACAGCCAGTGTTCCACTGTTATAGCTATATTTAAAGAATTTGAATAAATGTTTAGAAGTCAAAAAGAGATCAATTTTGAATAAATGTTTGACAATCTAAAGAGACCAATTTTGAGTAAATGTCTGACAATCTAAAGATTAATATCTTTGAATGCTTTATGAAATCTAAAGATGGCCATCTTCTTAGTGTTCTCTCATTAAAACTATTTGATTGGAAACATCACAATGCCATGCAGGCACATTTTATACACATTTTTGTTACTATTAAGATACATTTTTTCTCTCAGGATTTTTTACAACTAGAGATATACTTGCTTGCTTTTCTTTTTTCTTTTTTTGAGCTCAATAGATGGCGTTGAGATTGTCCAACTTATTTGATTTGATGACGAAGCGTAGTAGGCGTTTCCAGCTTTAAGCGTGGGAAAGTTGAATTCAGTTAGATATAATTCACTGCAGTGATAATTTTAATTTTCTTTATAAAAGCTTTTGGGTTATTTTTGCATCCAACTGGTATGTTCTTTATTTTATATCTAATTGATGTTTTTTTTTGATTTTATAGTTTGATAATGATCTTGTAGCGATTCGGTTAGATTCAATTTTGAAATAATATTTTGCTTATTATTGTGTAATTTATTGCCATTTCTTTATTGATATTAGTTCATGTTTTCAAAAACCTCAATTTCTTGTGATTTTCGGGTCACGAGAGGTCTACATTTGGGCGAAAGTCAGACCCCTCACAGAAAGAAATCCCTGTTTTGAAACCCAGCCTGAGGGTGACACTTGATAAATTTTCTGTCCCGATTCTTTATTTCATTCCGTTTTTTATTTTGTTCGACCCATTTTTGCTTTTAAACCTAATATTTATTTATTTCTAATTTGGATAAGTTCATTTGTGTTTTAAATGTAGCAGCATTTGCGCCCTTTAGCTACAATGCATTTCTCTTTTGATAGTTTTGATTCAGGAAACATTTACTTTTAAGTTATTTCATAAAAATTGTTTTAATTTTTGGTTCGTAGTTTCATGTACACATTTTCTAATTTTGTTTAAACCGTTTAAAATAGTTTTTCAAACAAAGTTTAAACGCTTAGAAATTCATTCGTTTAAAATTTGGAAATAAAACAATTTCCTATTTTCTTAAAATTAGTTATTAGGAAATAATTCATATTCTTTAAAAATACTTCAATACTATTTAAACTATTTTTATCTTTTTAATGTGAATTATATTCGAAATAATATTTATAATAATGAAATTGTTGGGAACAGTTCTCTAAATTTCGAATGTTTCCTAAAATTAAAATAATGTTTAGAAGCTTAATAAAAGCTTTACTTATTATGATTATAAATATTCCAACTTTAGTCTGAAGCACTGTGATATTCATAAAATTTTAAATTTGATTGAATCTGCCTCTACTTTTTTTGCATAGACTTTTATATACAAACCAAAGAGTATAATAATGCTAATAAAACCAAGTTCTTTGTTTTGAAGTTAAGCTTATCTAAGATTAAGCTCTAATTATTTCTGGTGTAATTTTGCCTTGAATTTAATACTGAAAAAATTATTGTTACATTATAGTGTTTACTTTACCAGGGTCACTACAAATATTGGAATTAGAAACTACCAGTTCAGAGATTGATTTTTATCTTCTCTGACGGGTATAGAAATGTTGTCGTGTTGAGTTACCTCCATTACAATGAAGTGGCGTGCCACAAGTGGAGGAAGTGAATAATTGGCTGGTAATGGCCATTAGGATTTAACTTTAGTTCCCATTTTCTTGCTGATGGAATAACGGTCAATCAGATTATATCTCGCACTTCAGCAAGTGAGAGGTAAGTTGTTCTTGATTATCCCATTATAGTATTGAAAAAAACATACTAATAAAAAACTTTAATAAAAAAATGACATTGTTTTAAGTTTTATTACAATTTTTAAGAATTGTTTAAAATTGGATTTGTAATTAATTTTATGATTTTATTAAAATTTTATATGGAAAATATTATATGGAAATATTTTTTTTCAATATTAATTTGACGTAAAAATATTTTTTCTAACTTTATGCTTTGATTCATTGAGAATAAATGTTAAAAATGCGATTACTTTTTATTCAATTAAATATCTAATTTCAATTTACAAGCAACCTTTCGTATTAAGCACTTATTTCATAAGATGCAACTTATGCCAACTTTATCAGCCCTTTATCCATTGGAACATTGCTTTCTAAAATTTTTGCATCATTCAATTCATACAGAGGCAGATTACATACTTTCAGAATGATTTCGAGGCCGTTTAATCAATGCTTACAATATAAAGACTATTTTTAAAATATTCAATCTGAAAGCCTTTATCTGGGAATAAATTTTTACATCATGATTTGAATAAAGTTTCTCGTAAGTTTTTCAGGGAGTATTGATTTTCCATTTCTCAGCTGCTAATTTCCAAATTCATTAATCGTAGCGCTTAGAGTTCTTTTTAATAACCATAGGCAAAATGACTAGAGACAAAATATCAAGAGTTTACATATATAGGTTATAAAGGTATAAATGGAATTCCTATATCGGTCTTCATTTTAAAAAAAAAACACAATACTTCTCTTTAACTAATAATATAATGAGATCTTATAATTTATAACCTTCTTTTTATGGAATTGAGCTTCTTGAAAGACAATAAGACAATGAAATGACATTGCTTTTATAAATATGACCCAAAACTTTCTGGTGATACTAAGTTCAGTTGATTTTAACGTTTTCCCCCACAATTCTTATTTTCAATTTACAATTGTTGGAGTACCCTATTACAATATAAAATCCTTTGCTGAATTTATTTTTTGAATTGATGAAACCAAGTTTGTTCATTTTACTTCGTTTTTGTTAGTATCTTACATTTGTTACAGTCATTCAGGTAAAACAATGCTTCTTAAGGGTAAAATATATTTCCCTTCTATGGTAAAATGGTAATTACGGCTTTTACAAACTGATCTGTTTGCAGAACGGTTTATAGAAGCCACATACCTTGGCAAAATCTGTTGAACATTATGTTTTTTATTCTTATAAATATCTTAATTATATAGTCTGATAATCTCTTATATAGTCAATTACTTTATTCATTGTTGCAATTGATTTCCAAATCTGCAAATTTTATTTTGTTATCAGCGATGTCATTGTAGAAATATTTGAAATGGTATGCATCCCTTTTGGGTGTTCGTTCTGTAGAAGTAGCGATTTGTAAAAGATGATGTAGAATTAGCGATGATCGTTCTTTCCCTTTTCAGATTAATAATATTGTTTATTTTTCACTAAACTACATATTGTTTACATAAGTTATTTTGTAAAAAGAATAAATATAATAGTTGCAATCGAAATTTTTTATTTCAAATAATAAGCTTCCAATACATTTTTATTCCAAATCTTTTGCGTTTTAAAAATTCTTGATGGAAATTGCCCTAAAAATTTGAAATGCCCTCTGTATATCGTTTACCAATCTAAAATTATTATGAGATTCTTTTTAATTTCTTATTCCTATAATTTATAATCTTTTAGCATTTCTTTTTCATAAATTTGAAGGCATAATTTTTGAAATATAATTACAAGTAATGTTAATTTTTTCTACTTATTTACGATAATAAATGATATTTCTAAATAGTTCTATTCATTTTATAAGAGATGAATTTTCCGAAAATATAATTAGAAAGAGTAATTTCCTCTTTCTTTCACAAAAATAAATTGAAATTCGTATTTTCTTCGGTATCTCATTTATATCAAAAGAATTTCAGTTAAACAATTTTACTCCCATTACCTTTGATAGAAATCAACGGAAACTGTACCTGTCTAATATTTATGAAATAGGAGCAAAAATGTTTTTAATTTCTGATTCTATCAACGAAAGTTTGCAAATGGAGATATTGAACAGTTTAAAAAGAATGTAGAAATGAATACAAATGTTCAAAGAAGAGTTTTTCTAAGTTTCTGAGATTATGGATATGCATTTTAATTTTAGAATATTTCATAGTCCTATCTTTTCGAAGAATATTCTGCCACTTTTAAAGTGCCATAGTTCAGATTTAAAAAGAGCAATTTAAATGACAGCACCATAATAGTTGTAAAATAGTATCTGAATTTTGGTTTCAAATTACTGTTTGTTATTTGTAAGTTTTTAAAAATAAAATGGTAATTATTTTCTGATTGCGTCTATTTTTAAGTCACGAATTTTATAAGAACTAAATAACTATCATTAAGAAAAAATATTCAATCTATCTAATTTATCTATCTAATTTATATCAAAATTACTACTATTTAGTTAGAAGATAAAAATATCCGCATAATAATATAATTAGGTGAGATTTTTAACATCCTCACTGAATAATGTATTGTGTAGTTAGAGCATCTACAGTGTCTCACAAAAGTGATGGGACACTTGTGCTTTACAAAAGGAAACTGTAACAAAATAAATTAAAAAAACATGTACACATTTGTTGTGTGTGTGTTTCATACTTAAATTTAGTAACAATTATTACATAACATACATTTTGTCAAAATATTAAAATATTAATTTAATAAAAATACAATTGTTTAGAATGGAGCAAAAAAATAGATCACATAAGTGATCGGACACCATTAGATATGCAACAAAAATCGTCTGAAATAAGCAATAAAATATTTTTGGTGGTTTTATTTTTACTCAAAAGCAATTGGCAATAATTTATAAAATCGTCTGCAGTATTTCTCTCCAGTTTGTTTTGGAATTTTTGTGTTTTTTAGCTCTGTGCAGCCATGAATGCTAAACGAAAAGAAACTTCGCCTGAAATTCGAAAATTAGTTATTAATTTACATATTGAACGTGGAAAATCTATTAAAAAACTTCTGAAACAGTTAACTTGAGTCATTCAACAGTTTTCAATATCATTAAATGATATAAAAAGAATCATATTATAAAAGAAGATCTGGTCGACCATCAAAGCTATCCAATAGAATAAAGCAAATTATCGTTCGAAATATTAAAAAAAAAATCGAAGAAAGAATGCTCCTGAAGTTGCTGCTGATTTACAAGCATTATATGGAATAATTGTTAATCCTGAGACTATTAGAAGGGTAATTCGATCTGCTGGATATCACGGTAGAAAAGAATAGAAAACTCAAACTAGCTTTCGCAAAATCAACATAAATAAGAATTCTGATTACTGGGATAAAGTTATATTTGCTGATGAGAGTAAATTTAACATATTTGGTTCTGACGGTAGAATCTTGGTGAGGAGAAAACTCAGGGAAGAATTTCGCAAACAGAACTTGGTGCCAACAGTAAAACATGGTAGAGGAGGAGTTATGGTATGGGGGTGTATGTCGTCCGCTGGAGTTGGTAATCTTGTTTTTATTGACAGTATAATGGATCAGTACAAATATATTGACATTTTAAAGCAAAATTTGAAATCTTCAGCACGAAAATTGAACCTTCATAACGATTTTAAATTCTACCAGGACAATGACCCCAAGAACACTGCTTTGAACGTTAGACTCTAGCTGCTGTATAACTGTCCTGAAGTAATAAAAACATCACCACAATCTCCAGACTTAAATCCCATAGAGAATATTTGGCAAGAATTGGAATCAAGAATTCGCAAACACACCATTTCTTCAAAGCAACAATTAAAATCGGTGCTTCAAGAATAGGGTAAAATCACTCCAGAAATCAAACAAAAAAAATTAGTCGAATCCATCCCAAGAAGATTAAATCATGTTTCAAAAGTAAAAGGAATTCCAACAAAATATTAAAGCCTTTTAAAAAGTAAAATTTTTGGATAAATATTTGATGGAAAAGTAAGTGTCCCATCACTTATGTGAGCCATTTTTTGCTCCATTCTAAACAATTGTATTTTTATTAAATTAATATTTTAATATTTTGACAAAATGTATGTTATGTAATAATTGTTACTAACTTTAAATATGAAACACACCCAAACATTTTTTGTACATGTTTATTTATTTATTTTATTACAGTTTCCTTTTGTAAAGCACAAGTGTCCCGTCACTTTTGTGAGACAATGTGTATGTATGTAAGTGTCCGTATTTTGTTTTTATTTCATTCACTAACAATAAATATGCTTAATCCTAGTCTATCTAGACCAGTGTTCTGCTTCTTCTGTATTGATTTACATCTTCTGTGAAGCATGAATGTTAAGATATTTCATTATTTTAGATTTTAAGAAAATAAATATTGGATGAAATTTATTTATATACAAAATCTTTTGGTGTGAAATTTTGAAAATTGTTTTATTAGTTATTCGCATAAATGGATAAAGAATATTAAAATTGGAAAAAAATAGAGCTTTGTATCATAGTATAGATTTTAATTGCGAAAGAAAATGAACAGGGCGCAAACGATATTCCTGACTCCATTTGGATTCAGTAAAATTTATCCGAAATATTATATTTAAAAAATTACTTGTCCGAAAGATTGTCGTTGTTTCTAATACATTTCATCAAGATTTTTTTTTAAATTCTATTTATTTTAAATAAAAACTTTAAATATTCAACACATTATTAAAGAAAAAAATTAATTCACCCCATCTTAATGACCTATATTTTTAATTTATCACATAATTGGATTTGGAAATGGGTTCTGAAATAATTTAAATGTTAATGAATGTCTATAACATATTTTACGTTGTTTCTGTATAAATGAAGTTGACAAAGAAAAAGTATTGGAATCATCAAAGAAGCTCATATTCGGTATTTTGACTACTCTCCAGATTTAAACTGATACCAAAAACACATTTTTGGAATAATGTTTGCCTATGACCTCAAAGATACTTTAAGCTGTATGGACGAAGCTTGGTATAGGTATAAGCACTATCTTTATATATTTCAATTAAAATTGGAACAAATTCCTTTCAAAGAAAATCGCTCTTTCCAGTTTTCCTTGTCCAAGTTCTTTTTTTTTCTTCAATAATTTATTATCATTATTAACTATTATTTATTAAGAATTATTTATTGAACATTCTCAACAGCAGAAACGTGCATACTAGAACTATCGGAACAGTCGAAATGATTGGCCGATATCTGGTAGAATCTATGACTATGTCAATCTCTGGCATTTTTAATGTTAAATATGATAAACTTTAAGTTCGAAAAATTCTAAACGGTATTTTAATTATCATAGTATCACAATTTTGAAACAAAATATTTTCTAATACTCTCATGAATTAATTAATTTAATAAAAGTGTATATCGTATTTATTTAAATAATTTAATAAAGTATATGTTAATAAAAAGTAATTATAATGAACACATGTTTTTTTATAGCGAAAGTTGAGATATTTTTTATTATCTGTCTGATTATTTTTGATTATTAAGTATCAAAATTTCTTTTCTTTCTGCTCAGAGACATCAAAAATAAAATATATGGGTGTATAATAGTTTTTTCCAAGTGCAATTTCTTTGATGATACAAATTATTAAAAATCGATTTATCAGTGAAATAACTATAAGTGTTGAAATTATCAATTCTTTTGCTATTTTTATTATGTGTCAGTGTCTTGAAGGGGAAATTGCAAAAATTATCAATAGAAACTCTTTTCTTTTTGTATATGGATGGAAATGTTAAGTGTGTAATAGATGATGAATACATCCTTCTTGCAATTTTATAATAATCTGAAAATAATACTGTAGACAGTTTTGATTGGATTGCAATTGGTGAATGCATTACAGTTTCTACTATTGTATCATTTTTTAAATAACTGTTCTAATCTCGAATATAAAATATGAAAAAATGTATGCAGAGATGGAGGAGGTACATTGGTCACTACTGTGTATTGAAACCACACAAATTATTTTGAAATATCGCAGTTCTTTAAGTCAGGAATATCAGATAAAGATTAAATTAAAAAAAAGTTATTTTTTAATAAGATTGAAATTGCGAAAATGGCGTTTTTCAAGACTGACATTTTATTCAGCTAGTTATTTAAAATTATTGTCAACGACCTTCATAAAGTAAAATTTATATTCAAATTAAATTTTTCCAGTTTTTAAAATTTTTCTTAGAAAAATAACGTAACATGTTTGTCGGCGCTGCCGAGCTTTTTTAATTCTTATTTCTCATCAGAAAAATCAATGAGGCAAAGACTGCCCTTTTAGTAAATAAATGTAAACGAAAATAATTGGCATGACACCATATTTAAATTTTTTGATAACATTTAATTGACGTAGGACGAAACATAACATATATGAACACTATTACAAAATTTAGCCTGAGAACATCATAGAACTCCGAACATCCATCTCTCTCCTCTCTCGGCACCGTCTCTCCCCCCGTCCTCCTTCTCCACACTCTTCCCTTCAGTTCGTTTTCTGGTTCTAATCATCCGCAGCGTCCTCACAATGTTTATTCAAAAATTACAAATAAAGGAAGCTCTGAATATAACATGGCAACATTTTGGAAAGAAATCCAAATTAAAATTGTAGCATTTTAAAGACTACAGAGAAACTCTCATGACGTTAAAAATATTTAAAGTGAAATGCAAAAGTGTCTACTTCTTTTTTTGGACTCTTTCTCTCTCTCTTTTACTCAAGCTATATACATTATTTTTATTTTACAAAATTGTAGCATCACAAAACCTTTTTCACATTTTTCCAGCTTCATCCCACGCTAATGCAGAGAAGTTGAGGACTGTCTAACGTGGTATCTTAATCATGAATAATGGTGCTTTTGTCCGGAAGCGCTCTTAACTCTCCTGAAATATAGTTAGTTTCAGAAGGCTTATTCGTGCGTGAATACTATTTACGTTTAAGGCTGAAGCTTCATCAGAGATGGTTGGTAAAGTATGCGGTAAACTGCAAAAAGTGCTTTACATTTTAACGTTGTCCAATTTTGTTGAACAATTAATGAAAATAATAGGAAAACTGGATTTTTTTTAAATATAAACATTTTAATAAAACAATTAGAATCGTATATATAATATTAAGCAGACAAATTTTACTTTCAAAATTTAGCTTCCTAAATAGGCTAAACAAAATTTTTGAAGTTATGTATGGCTTTATAGATAGACAAAGAAGATTAAATTTGTAAAAAGCATACAAAATGGAGATGCAAAATCGTGGATACCATTAAAAATCTTAAAATACTACAAAGGCCATGTATAGATTGTTGGTCAGGATTTCACTATATATTTTGAACTTAAATATCTAACTTCCAATGAAATTAGTTTAATATGAAAAAGGTAAAAATAAATTATCAGTGAAAAAATAACTTTTATGCAACTTTGCTCTGAGGAATAACATTTAAAGAAGTTTTCCTGCTCTTTATGAAGAAAGCATTCAATGAAACCAAGTAAAGACTAGGGGAAGATTGTCGATAAAATTGCAATTGAAATAATAATAAAAAACCCAACAAAACAATGCACTTAGACATATAACAATGAATTTTATAGAAAATAAAATGACTTCCTTATACTTCTCAAATTTAGATGTGACAGGTTTTTTTATGATCTCTACATTCATAGTGTTAATTTTTTTCTAATTTATATACATAAATAATGTGCAGATTTTTGTAAAAATGACTCACGCCTTTCTAAATATTATTAAAGTTAGTTATTTCAAATAAATTTGTTTGTATTCGTAAATTTGAAAAGTTGAAATTGATAAAATTTAAATTCTTGTGCATTAAATTTAATACAATGCAAAGCAATGCAGATTATTGAAGGTTATCAGACGATTCATTACATAAAATTATTTTTAAAACGCCTTTTTATCCTTTTATTACAAAAACTTGATATTAGAACAATACTTTTTCATAAACGTAAATAAAAATAAATCGTCACATTTTCAGATAAACCCGATTATTATTAGTTATTCTCTTTCGACAATGGAACAGAAAGCGAATTTAGTTACTGTTAACTATTTTTTTTAATACATAGAATTCTTGTACTCATTATTTTATCTTGTGAGTTTCTTGAGTGTTCGTGACTTAAATAGTATTGTTTGTGATTTACATTCAAGATATAACAATTGAATTATTAAGACTATTATCAGAAAAATGAAGCCCTTTACACAATTTTTGTGATGTTATATCCTTTCTTGATAGAATACTGATGTTCAAAGGGTTGGGATAAAATATTCCCTTTCTAAACACGCATTTCCATTCTCATCCCAAAAGATACTATGTTCGTGCACTAAAATAATTACTAAAGCTCTAGATACCTTACAATCAAAGGACTGAAGGTATTCACTAACAGAGAATGAGCCGAAATTCCAAATGACATATTTAATGTCATTTAGTGGTTTTATTCTTTTTCTTTTAAAGAAATTAGCATATGGGAATTAAATTCGAAAATGTGTGACAATCGACTCATTTCTATATTTGTCTAATTTAATATTGCTTCGAAATTTCGATCACGTTATTATGTAATAATTACAAACAATAGGTGTGTTCTTTTGTGATACTCTACATAAAATTATCTTTATATTCCATATTTATCGTTACAATTCGAAATCGCATGATACTGGCTGATAAAATTTTATTTTTCTTCTTTTTTAAGTTCAGAATCAGTTAATTTCTTTAACAGAAGCGTGAAAATAAAAGAAAATATTATATAACCCCCTTAAAAATAAACAATGTATTTATTTTATACAATTAATATTTTATAATATCAACAAAAATTAATTTATCAGCTTGAAATAAAATTTTCCAACTTTTTCTAGGTTTAATTTTTTTAAAAACATATTTATTAGTTGTATATTTTTTTTAATTCTTCATTTAATTTTGCATCTTCGTTCAACATGTCTAATTTTACAATCTGAAAATTACAAAAAAGCACATTTAAAGGAAATAGTATAAATTATAAGATTTTTCTAATTATTATTTTGTAAATGTTTAATTTTTTTTTAAATATCGATTTTAACTTTTAATGCACTGATAATAATTAAGATATTGGATAATTAAAAATACAATAATTTATGAAAAAGCTCACAGGAAGTTTATATATCAACATTTAATATAAATAACTTCTTCACTAATGTAAAAAATGGAAAATTTGAATATATATCTAGTTAAAAGTTTGAAGAATATTATTTATACATCAGTAAGTCTCATTTTCTAAATATTTCCAAATTTAGTACGAAATCATAACTCCATTGTCCAGATATTATATATACATATAATACAAATGTCACTCATGCTAATATTAGAAAAATAATTTCTCTATTTGCCTTATGTATTCTAAAATAAAGGAAAAATTGTTTTCAATTAAATGGAAGAGAAATTATATTAACTTGTGCAGCCAATTATTTTCACTTCTAGAAAATAATAAATCCATAAGACAATTTATATTGTTTTGAACCAGAAAATAGCATATACATATATGTATAAGAATACAAAGATCTTGCTTCCTTTCTTTTTACAATATGTATTCTGAAACTAAATGTTTAATAACTGTTTTTAATTTACTAATCCGTAAGCCACATAAAAACCATATTAAGCAATAATCTTAATCCATATCTTATAAAATCAGATACTATTAAAAAGTGATGGGGCGTTAAAAGTTTGAAGTACTCCTCATCAAACATGATGCCAAGTTGTTCAAACAATGAGTAATAGTTTCATGCGTCGTGCCTGGAATATAAGAGCAACATCATTGAAATTCGTGACCAGTTCTTCGGGACTTTATCCTTTGCTATTTGAAGAGAGACCGAATTCTCTCAGAGACACAATCCATTGAAATTCCTTGCTTGTAAATAGATAACTGTGAAAAGAAAACAAAATGTACTTTGGGAAGAAGGAGCATAAAAAGAAGTATAAGAAAAGATATCAAAAATGAAACTTTGAAAAGTTTAAGTAATTTGTGGCCTGTGCGTTTTCGAAATAAAACAGATTTATTTCTTAAAAGAAAGGAAAGCAAAGATAGTTAAACGAAATGTATATTTTTATTGATAATGGAATGAAATAAAAGTATGCTTGTATTTTGTTTGAGCCTGTAATATTTTTAGTTGGAAAAGTTTCTTGTGATTTGATTTAAATGGACAGTGGGGCATCTGTGAAGGACTCATAAGCCAATCAGTTTTCATCGGATTTTATACTGCCAATGTTTTTCATATTTATTATGTCTTTTTATTGTTAAAATTATCATTTACTCAAGAGTGACTGTATTTGTGCTACAAAAACTGATGACTGTTAAAAAAAATGATCTTATACTAATTGCTTAAAATGTAGAGGAAGAACTTTTCCACTGTTGATTGAGCTATTGACTCAACCCACCTATGACAGTAAATACACATAGACGAATATACTAGCACTGGGAAGAGATATCTCAGAAAATGGGTTCTTCTTACAATTTAGTGGATTGACGTTTAGTCCATCTACAAATCCAGGTTGCTTTCAATGAAAATAACAATTTTTGTATAAGCCACCATAACAATTGAATGATCATTTCCCTGAAAAACAAGTACTTCGATGATGTATTGTGAGATTAATAAATGATTTATACCTTCTAATGGAAGTTTAGTCCAGATTTAGTTTAATGGTTAGACATGAAGTTACCTCAGTTACGAAGACGTCTGCATCAGCGTGAGGGTTGCGGCGTTATTAATGACAATAATGAATGAAAAGTTGTTGCATTAAAACACGAATTATACCTTCTTCTGGAAGTTTGGTTCGGGTTTAGTTTAATGGTTGGGGGTAGAGTTACCTCAGTTACAAAGACGTTACATATCATCTGTTTTTATTGTTGTACTATTATTATTGAAGACCTTCAAGACTTTACATTCAGTTCTCAGGTTGAAATGATGATACCTATTATTCGAATCAATCAGAAGACTAAAATTGAGATTCTGAGCTCTCCAATTATTCATAAATATTCTTTTATGCTTACTAATTACAAACGTTTACTTAAAGGAAGTAAACTTTTATATCGTAATTTGATGATTAAAGAAGCCGTTAAATTTTGAAGAGATGAGAGAAATTATCTTAGCAAATTAGAATTTTTAATTCCATATATAATATTTCTACTTTAATTGGACCTTTAGGAATTTTTTCATGATATTCAGTGAAAATTTCTTTCAGGGTTTCACGTTTTTGTAAAAAAGTTTTGATCCTTTTATTTTTATAAATATATTATTTTTTTAGTAAATAATAAAAACGCATTTCTTAAACCCATTTATAGCTAGTTCATTTTATTACACTTAATTTCTGATTTTTTTTAAAGATTAGCATGATTATAATGATTGTTAAATCTGATTTTCAGTTCTTTTAAAGAAAAGTCACTTCTAGACTATGTTGTCTTTTTAACTAATTAATTATACCCTAATTTTTTTTTTGTTTTTATTCTATTAAAAAATGTGATAAAATATCAGAAGGAAACGCTTTTGTTTTCTCTAAAAGTTCGCTGACAAATTTTTCGAAGACCAATCTAAAAATTTATAACATTTCTGCCCAAAGTCGTTAATAAAATAATATATAAATTCAAGAAAGAATTCCTTAAAACTGAATTCCTTTTCCCAAATAAAAGAAGCCCGCCTTTCCTCACACCATATTTCATTTCATATTTCACACCTAAGGAATATCGCAACACATCGTATTCTGCATCTTTCCTGCTTTACTTGGCGCTAATGCAGGGAAACCACGAACTACCTTAATCATGAAAAATGGTGGTGCTGTCCTTCAATGACCTTAGCTCTCGTGAAAAGTAACAAGTATCAATGAGCTTATCGGCGCGTCAATAAGATCTGTGTGATTGGACTGAAGCTTTATAAGATGTCTGATGAGATTTGGGTTAAGATCTACCTGAATTTTTGTTATGCTTTTTTACGTCACTGCAGTTTTTTAGCTAATGTTTGAAATAGTAAAATATATATGCAATTAATTTTACCTGAAGCTAATGAATCGCTTACTTTCATAGAATTTTAATGATTATTTTAAATTTAAAAAATGTGGATACGATTATTTTAATCTTTTTTCGAAGACAAAGCTAAATTATAATATGTATGATTAAATATGTTTTTTTTAAAGTTAACTAAATCTAAAATTTATATCCAGTATTAGATACACTGAACATAAATTTTAGATTCCATTTATGACTATAGAATGTTTTTAAATGTTATTTCAGAATTAATAAAATTTTGTGCGACTTTTTGAACATAATTTTTAGAATTCACATATTTAACTTTTAATTCTTCGGAGCTCTGAGATCTCAGAATACAGAAACGCCTAAATGTTTTTCTTTCACAGATAAGTGAAATTCTTTCGCCTCTCTTAAGCACACTAAAACTCTAAAAGGGAAATTGTATTTATTAAGAGATTGATATACAAGACATTACTGATTCGCACATCGTTATGGGGATTTTAAAAAAAAATGTATCTGCTTTTTTTCTTTTCAGGACGTACTATTTTAACAATAAAACAAACGCTTCGGTTTCTCTATCAATCGCACTTATCAAACATGTAAAAAAAAAAAAAATTAACAAGGGTGTTCGGGCGAATTTCGGGTTTTTCTAGAACAGGCGTTTAGGGGTCTTTAGCACTAAAAAAGTAACAAAATAATACAATTTACATTTAGATATGTATAAAAAATATGAAAAAATTAAGCAAATGTTGTCGCACTATCACAATGGCAGCCTTTCTTTTTTTAAAGGAATAAATTATACTACTCATGGATATTATTTAGGCTTTGTTTAAAATTATTTGTTTTTCGATAAAATTGAATCAATTAACGAAACTGATGAAAGTAGATCTTAGTTAAAGCACATAAACTCAAGTTTATACAAAAATTCTCTTCTATTAGAAAAGCGAACAAAAAAATCAAACAAATAGCATTTCAATAATAATAATATTTGATAAAATCAATTGGTATCTGAAATGAATATCACTACTATTATAAATACACTTATCAGGAAAACAACATAGAGTTTATACAATTGAAGTAAAATTGTTTAAACAAAATTAATTTATGAATGAGAAAATTTATATTCTTCATTTTAATACCTTTTACATTCTCTTTGAAAACGATTATTTGATTTTATATCAGACAAGTAACATTCCATTTTTTATTGATTTTTATCCACTGAGAATGAGCTAAGAATTCTTACTCAAGGCTAAAAAATAATTATCTTTTTACTTTCTTGTATACGTAATACAGAGAAATTATAGTAATTGTAAAAAATTTCGAACTCGAGATTTGGACGAATCTCCACGTTTTAGACCTCCCTGTGTTCGAAAAAAAAATCATCTTGGAAAATGTCAGTCTGTCTGTGACAAAGATAACTAAAAAATGCTAAAAAATTTGGCATAATTTGCATGTATACCAAATTTGCATTATATCTATCAATTTTGAATAAAATCCATTCAGAGGAAGTCCGTTTACCTTGTCATTCGAGCATAAGTTAACATGATAATTACAAAACAAAGAGAGCTTGATAGATAAAATTCTATGCACAAATTTAACATCTATAGTGTAGACACCAGCCCATGTTGGAGTTAAAACTAAATATGGGTTAAACTGTCTGTCGGTCTGTACGTTCAGAAATATGCAAATTCGATAATTCAAAAATACAATAACTTAAATATATCAAATTATTTATGTGATTTTTTTTACTACAATTGCACCCCCGGGGGGCACCACGAATTGAGATGAGATGCTTCCTGCATGATGGTTGGATCTCGCCACCCTGGAGAGTACACTAATAGGTGGGGGGGGGGGTCTGACTCTTCCCATCGATGACGGGACGTTCTTCCTTCGGGGAGGGTTGTACCTTGGCCGGTGAAGGCCCTTAAGACTCAACCACAGTTCCCTCCAAGGTTGCTGTTGCGGCGGTCCGGTCATTCAGTTTTTATGGTTTAAATTCGTGTGCCTTCGTGGCGGGTCGGAGAGTTAGATGGCTGACTTTTACTGCAATTACAGTTTTGTGTCAAATCTTTATTTATCGATTGAAAAAAATGCCTAAAGCCCATATTCGATTTTTGGATATTATTAAGACATACTAGAAATTGATCGCCAAAACACTGCCGAGAATGACACGATAGACTCAGTAAAGATCCTAAATTCACGCAAAAAATTATTTCGTAACAATTGTTTACCAATCTCATGTAATGCATTCTCTCGCATGACAACTTTATTTAAAAGTTTGCGAGACCACTCCAGATGATTTTGCTTAACTAATTAGTTTAAATGAAGTTTAATTTAATTCAACTTTAATTTAATTATTCAAAGTTAGATTTAATGAATGCAATACAATTTAATACGCAATGATTATAAAAAATGGGCATTCTCACTTTCACATTTAATATGAAACATGATTTTAAATTAATATTCTTTGAAAGGTGGTATGTTTCTTATATTCCTTACATTTAAATAAAAATTCTAAATTGCTACATCAATTTCAAAGGAGTGTCAAACAATCCACTTAAAAAATACTAATTTTATATTCTTAAATTTTTTTGATTTGAATCCTTTCTAAACTAGATGATCTTAAAACTTTAGCCATAAACTGCAGGAAAGAACAATCTTATTCAACATCACATAAATCTAGACTTTATTTAGAAGCGGCAGGTAAACAAAGTTTTAAGTGCTTCTCATCAAACGCGATTACACGCTATTCGAACAATAGGTAGTTTTCCCATGAAAGTAGTTTCAAACGTCATGCCTTGAATTTTAGAGTAGCGTCTTTGAAATTCCTTACCAGTTTTTCGGCACTCTGTCCTTTACTATTTGAAGAGATACCGGGTGCCCTCAAATAGTTAGTTGATTAAAATTCCTTGAAGGTTGTAGATAAAACAACAAGAATAGAACAGAAAAATTCGGTAGAAGAATGATAATAGTAAAGGGAATTTCAAAAAGTAAAGCTAAATTGCCTTCAATTTTTATAAGAGTTTTTTATTTATATAACGCGTGATTATGAAAAAAAGAGAAGAAAAAAAAAACTATCTTGATATGAAACCGTAGCTATTATACCGTTCTCAGGAATGGAATAAAATTTTAGCTCAAGGCTTTTTGAGGTAAGAGCTCAAGAATCATATGAAAAACAATAGTTAAATTCAAGCAATAACGGTTACAGTGACAAAATTTCAAAATAGCAACACCAATTTTTTTGGAAAGTGTTCTCCATAACAAAAATCAATCAACTGCAATTGGAGTGTTTTCTCCATTACAAAAAACAATAAATAGCGTAGGAACAGTATCTATAGAACGAACATCACCACTGGATTAGCCAATAACAGGAGAGAAGCAATAGAAAGCAAAACATTTAATTATGTTTCAGAAATTTTCTATTTGACTTACTTCAACAA
Organism: Argiope bruennichi; assembly: GCF_947563725.1. Lineage (NCBI taxonomy): Eukaryota > Metazoa > Arthropoda > Arachnida > Araneae > Araneidae > Argiope > Argiope bruennichi. The sequence continues at coordinate 62,871,166 of NC_079158.1, read as the reverse complement.
ACGAGGGCACTTTGCATGTTGCAGATGGTGCCTAGAACCAAAGCACGTGCCATGCCGATAGGAATGTGTTGAACTTCCCGTTTCTGGTTTGCAGTTGTTTTCTTTTCTCTTTTCTTCTTAATATATATTGTGTTGGTAATTTTCGTGCTACAGGTACCGTTACGTAGGAAGACAGTTCAATATAAATCTTGAAATACAGAGGATCTTTTGAACAGGAATCACTTCAGCTCTAATTTAAGACTCAAATTCTATCGAGACTGATTAGTTGTTTAAAAGGGCTTTTTTTATTATCTTAAATTTTACTTTTAAAATCTTTGAACTAAGCTGAAGATCAAATCCTTGAACTTTGCGATTTTTTTATTTTAATCTTCTCTAATGATCTGTTAGAGTACATCGAAACATGACTTTTCCTGTACGTGTAAACCAAATTCCATGATGAAGATACTTATCCTATACGAAATTTCATGCTTTTATATTTCGATTTAATGTTTTTTTTTAGAAATTCTAATATAAAAGAAATCACGCATTTGAGTTTCAATTATTTCACATCATGTAATAACGTGAAATAATAGAAACTCAAATGCGAATAATATCGAATGTAGCAATTTGGTAGCATAATTTTCATAAGGTGAATCAAAATCAATCGATAGATTTTGAAGTTGCTATCATTTATTAAGAATCATTTTGTCTTTTTGTGTTTTATAAGAATCATTCCATCATCGGCTCTGAAAATGTACACTGATGGCAGTAAAGGAGATGGTTGAGTTTCTGGTAGTGGCGTGCACATTGAGACTCCTGAAGGAACTACTGATATTTTGATTAGAAATCCTGTCAACTGTTCTGTATTCAGGTTCGAACTTACTGCATTCTATAAGGGACTTCTATATATCAACACGTCCTCTGAAATTGTTCTCGGGAACATTTGGATTTTAACGGACAGTCGTGCCTCTATGCATCACCTTTCTCATTGGGCGAAAGTGGGGGACAAGATTAGTATGAATATCTTAGACCTTATTGCCAAGCTCTCCGCTAAACACTCGGTACACTTTCAGTGAGTCCCCTCACATATTGATTTAAATGGTAATGAGATAGCGGATTGCTGAGCTAAGACTGCCTTAGCTAACTTATTTCATGGTGATGCAACACTAACTTATTCTGAAATCTCCTCTATCAAATAGATGGAGTCGAGTGCACTTTGAAGAGTTTCACCTGCTCACCCTTGGCACTTTCATATGAGTCCCGGTTGATATCACAGTCTGAATATTTCTAGAGAACAGCAAACGGTTCTTTCTCATTTTTTTTAGTGGACACACCAAACCCCTCACCTTCCAACACGGATGGAGGATCTTTGATGAATGTCCTTGGTGCAAGGCCGATCAAGCCTCCCTCAATCATATTCTTAAATGTTTAAATTTTATAATTTTTGAGATTTTGAGAGATCCACTTAGGGATTGCAATACCGGACCAAAAGTTCAATACTGGTATTCGGTATTTTTTAAATCTTAATACCGGAATACCGGTTTTAATACCGGTATTAGAAATTTTAGAAAAAGAAAGAAAACACAGGTGTTTTTTTGTTTTATTTGCCAGTTTTGTTAGAGACTGTAAATATCACAAAAAATAATATGTAACTTATAAATTATAACAGTATATAAAGAATCACAATAAAGTAAAGGAACAACTTATTTAAATCACACACAAAAAAAAGTGTAAATATCCCTATTCAGTCTGTGGTACTATTAAAAATTTTTGAAATGTGATCTTAAAAAACATAATACATCAATTGTACTGTCATTATGCCTGAAAAGTAATTTTGTGTAAAAATTACCAGCTGTCGAAAACGCTCTTTCGGCATCTACGCTAGTTGGTGGTACTGTTAGCAATGCGCAATATACTTTTTCCAAGTATTTACCTCTAAATACCTCATTTTCAAATAAATCGATTTCTCGTCGGATGTTTTTGGATATAGCTGATTTCTGTATTGTATTTTGGTTTGTTGAATTTTTTTTATTTATCGCTAATTCTAATTCTTGTTCAAGAGACAATTCCTTTTCACTATCGACAGTAGTGACATCATAATCTTCGATAACTGAACCGAATTCTTCTGAATGTGGATAGGGTTGTGGGTAAAAAATTTTAAGAAAATTTACTCTAAACTTAAGCAGATTTGAATCGGTTAGTTTCTTTTCTTCTTTTTCAATTTCATTTTTAGAATCATTATAATTATGTAAATACCGTAAGACATTTTCTATTTCGGTATGCCTTTCTTCTGGGCAATTTGTCAATGTAATATATAATTCTTCAGATAGTGATGTGTGCTGTTCTTTCAGTGACTGCAACATGAAATTTATTCTTGTATTAGCTGTTAATAAATTAGAATCTCTCCGACACAATGCCTCAATTGTCAGTTTTATTGGAAGTAGAGCTGATATAGTTCTGGATATTAAGTCGAATTCACTATCTGAAAAATTAATCTACAGGTTTAAGTCGATTATTGCTTTTTGGATTGGATTTCTCAGTTTCAAAAATCGTTCCATCATTAGGAGTAAACTGTTCCAACGTGTTTTAGAATCTAATATTAACATGTATTCTGTTTTATTTTCAGTTAGTATATATTTTAGTAATATATCTTTTTTATAGGGGAACGTTTAAATATCTTAACAACTTTTCGAACTTTATAAATTATAGGAAGCAATTCTTGATAGGTAAATATTTCATCCTCATTAGCAATATCTTCTTCAACAATTACATTGTCTTTATCTTCATTGTCAATATCACTCTCACTCTTACTCTTTTCTAAGCTGGAATCCGAAGTTTCTATATCCACAGTATTTGGATTCTTCTGTTCTTTATTTTTTTGGTATAATACATCTATTACTCCTAATTGAATTCCATGTGCATAGCACAACTGCTGATTTGCACCAATCAACTTTCCAACTTTTTTCATAATTGTTGCTCCATCAGTCGTTAAGGATACAATATTTTCTTTCAGGGATAATCCATGTTTCGGTAATTTAGATTTAAGCAATTAATTAAGCCGTTAATTAGCTAATTAATTTCGCCCGTTATGGAGATATAAAAACAAAAACGCATACTATTTTGCTATGTTCGCGATACCTGAACATATAGTGGAGAAATTTTAAAAATTTCTAGTAAATACTGAAAAACCGGTATTTAAACTTGTGAATACCGGTATTACAAAATTGTATAAATAGCTCAATATACCGGTATTCGGTATCCCGGTATACCGGTATTGCAATCCCTAGATCCACTATTGTATTTGGACTTTTTAGAGATCTTTGGTTTCATAGAGGTGGTTAAGAACCTCTATACCTCCTGGGATTATCAGGAGCAATAACAACACAACAGAATCATTTTGTTATGTTATGTTTTCTAAATATACTGTGTCTAGATATATTATTTTCTTGATATAAATTTTTGATGTACTATTTTTTGATATACTATTTTGTAAATTTTAGTTTCCTTAGAATTTTTAACCAATATATTACCGCGTATGGCACTACCGTTTTTTTTATTACCGTTACTATCACTAACCGTCTCATCTACGTACATATTGTCTTATTATTCTACTAATCGCCTTTTCGGGACGCACTTTTTAAGTGCTATACTGTTTCCACTGTTAGGTTTTATTGTTTATAGTAATGTTGCATATTTTACATAGATGATGATATAAACAGAGAATTTAGTTTAAAAGGTGTACACCATTTCAGTTTCTTAACAATACAATAGAGGATATTCCACCTCTGAGAGGATGTTCTAAGAGGACATTTTGCTTGTCTCCCAGAAGCAAATGTTTCAAAAATTATTTCTAATTAAACATCAAAAAACATCAAAAAATTATTTCTAATTAAACATAAAAAAACATCAAAAAATTATTTCTAATTAAACATCAAAAAACATCAAAAAATTATTTCTAATTAAACATCAAAAAACATCAAAAAATTATTTCTAATTAAACATCAAAACATCAATACCATCCAAAACCATGCAAATTAAAAGAGTAGGTTTATGCTTTCCCATAATTCATAGTAACATGTACAATAGCATACATTTTAATCAAATTGCAAAGATAATGATTTTATAAACAGAGGGATAAATTTTGTATTACTAAGTAAAATGAAATTTTGTATTTTACTGTAATGAAAGGAATTGTAATATTGTTTTCAGAGAATTTTCGTACTTAAAATAATTGTATTCTTTATAATAATACAAAAATATGGCTATTGAATATTATTTTTACATATACATACACACAAAAATAATTCTGAATCTTCGGATAAATAAGTATTTAAATTCTTATTCTGAAGAAGAATATATATATAATATGCATTGTATTATCGTTTCGTAATGATTAAAATAATAATGAATCAATACTTACAAGGAAATTCAAAATAATCAAAAGGAATTGAAATCATTAAGGAATAAAAAATAAAAATAAATAAAAAAAGGAAGGAAATTGAATTAAACACTCCATCCAATTTAAATGAAAAATCATCGATTAAAAGATATTTACATAAATTCTTAAAGAAGAATACCGAATTAATTTAGAATACTTAAATTCTCAAAGAGGGGGAGGGGGATGTAAAGCCAATTTCTTTCTTCAAACGCCAATTCAAGATTTCTTCACTTCAGATTATTTTATTATATTTTCCAAATTAATTTTTCATAAGAAATATATTAAAGTGAATTTATAACCTTTGAAATATTAAAAATAATCTGTTCATTCTTTCGTTGCTCATAAAAAGATGAATTTCAAAAAAACTTGAATAAATTCCTTCATCCTTGTTTGATTATTAAATGTAAAGGGTATTAAAGAAGGATACGATGTAATTAATTTTCAATTATTGGCCGAAAATGCTGTATGATCTTGACGATAAATGGCATTTATTTTAATTCTTTTCAATTTAAAATTAATTAAATGTTTAATGCTAACATTCAAACTGAAGTGGAAATTGTAAAAAGCAAAAAATGTAATTTTGAATCGTTTCGTTTTTGTCTGTTTTATCTTATATGAAAATAAAATGAATATAACAAATTAAATACTTTATTAATTGAAAGATTTTAATAAGAACCCTCGCATAGGAAGTATTATTTTTCTTGTTTTATTTATGATTATAACTCAAAGATGATTCTAAAAAATGTTTAGTTTGCCATACAAAGAACAGTAATTTAAACGGGCATTTATTAAAATAGTAAGCTGTTAAGATAAATGCATTCATGTATGAATTGTGATGTTACTTTATAATTTCACTAAAAGAAGCTTAATTTTTACAGTTTCATTTAACTTATTGGTTAGAAAAAGAAACAAATTTGACGTAAGCACGTAATTTCAAATTTTATTTACACATGTTGAGTTTAAAATTATTTATATTTTTTTGTCATAAAGGTTTAATTATTTAAGAGTTCTCACTACATTTTTCAAGAATTTACTTCTATAAATATTTCTTCTTAAACTCTTCATGCATTATAATATGTAACACTTTTGAGAATTTTTAATTGATTTGAAAATAAAGTAATTTATTTCCAGAGTAATTACTCCTTTTTTTTGTTAATGTTCTAAAGAGGGAAAGATCTAAATTTAAATGGCTATATAAAAACATATAGCTGTTTACAGCTTAAAGGTAGAGGAATTTACTAAAATTTTCTGATTTTAAAATGACAACAATAACAAAAAGTTATACTGTTGAGAGAATATTTACAGGAAAGAAATATTCCTCTACTGGTATATTTACTATTTACAAAATTTTGTAGGCGTTCTGCTGAATTTGATGAAGTCAAAATCTTTCATTTTCCTTATAAATGTTTTTGTAAGAACACAAATATATAAAACACAGACAAAAAAAAATGTTATGAAGAAAAGAAAAAAAATGTCGCATTTTAATGAATTAAACAATCATACTGTGAGATTTCTAATGAAAGAAACTTTCCGAGTATTTTCCGAATTATCCTTTTGGCAAACTTTAATCATTTTTTTTTTTCACCATCAGATTTACTTTGTAACAAAGTAAATAAATGTACAGTTTGTAAAGAATTTGAAAGAGAATGTACAGCTTGTAAAGAATTTGAAAGAGAATGTACAGCTTGTAAAGAATTTGAAAGAGAATGTACAGCTTGTAAAGAATTTGAAAGAGAATGTACAGCTTGTAAAGAATTTGAAAGAGAATGTACAGCTTGTAAAGAATTTGAAAGAGAATGTACAGCTTGTAAAGAATTTGAAAGAGAATGTACAGCTTGTAAAGAATTTGAAAGAGAATGTACAGCTTGTAAAGAATTTGAAAGAGAATGTACAGCTTGTAAAGAATTTGAAAGAGAATGTACAGCTTGTAAAGAATTTGGAAGAGGTGACGATAGATTCGTCACCTCTTAAATCGAAATCGGATTCATCAATATATTTAAAGAATATCTTAATAGTTTCTCCTTGGGTTAAAACTTGTTGATATCCATTCATTTTAGAGAGAAATTTCAGCATTTAGAAAGAAGGCAGATTAATGATAAATTGAACATTTACTCTTCAACTGTTACTGGAGATATTAATATATACTGATAGAATGGCGAGCAGAAATTATTGTTAAAATGAAAAGATTTTTCCACAACTTTTATCAACCTTCTTAAAATAGTGGAAAGAAGTATCCCATATTTGTTTCCACATTTGGACCGTTTAGCAGTCACCTACAGGTATCGTTTTACAACTTTGATGAAACTTTCTTAACATTGTCTATTAATGACAGCACAGGGCATGCTTAGAATCATATTTTTTTCTTACCCTAATTTACAAATATATTAGCACCGTTTTCCATAATAATTTATTTGTTGCCTGAAATGAGTCATGGCGACTGTTTCAGACTCATAATACAAAATTTAGAGTGCTACGTTTCCATTGATTTTAGAATCACCGAATGTTGATTAGACTTATCATAGTAATTTCTACCAAATCTAGTAATTAAATAAATACTAATTAAAAATAGTGTGGATTATAAATCCACGTTAATTTTTCGCTATGCCCTATAATTAGCTAATATTAGAAGCTACCGACAATTCGTTTAATGATATTTCTTATAAAAATTTGATAGATCAAATGCTTCGTTCAGAAAAAAAATATACTATATTGCATTCTATAATTTCTTCGTCTTTATATTATTTGTTAAATAATCGTTGTTTTTCTGAATTGAAAATAATTATTTCACATATCAAAACAAATTACGAGAAAACAATGACAGATATAGCATTTCTAATGTCATTTGATACCATGGGATATAAAGATTATGGAAATAAATTGATTTCAGAGGGAATAAATTAATCTTTTAAGATAGTAAATATTCCTTATCATTTCTACATAATTCAATAATAATAAATGACTCTTTTCAAGGTTCCATGCTAGAATTCATTTGATATATTTTCTTTAGAAACCCATATAAACATAATTCTTTTTCTGTCTAAGGCTGGATTAGAATGAAAATAGAAAATTGGCAGTAAGCTTTTATTGCTTTGGGCGATCTCATTTTTTATCATATACTAATTTATTTTACTGGGTGGGATGGGGATAAAAATGAATACATCGAAAAAAGAACTTTTTAAATCGCATAGTATAGATACATCGGACCAAAAATTTTCCTTTTCGTCAGGAAAAACTTTTATATATTTCATGTTTTAATTAAGGGAAAAATGCGTTGGTGTTAAAATTCTTTTCACTGAGCATTAGATTTATTTATATTACATAGAATTTTCAGTTAATTTTTAACTAAAAACTTAATTTTGAGACTTATTAGTGAGATGATTTATACAAATGTTTTAATTTTTAGCGCTTTTCGCTTTAATTATGCATAGGAATATAAAAATTCATTAAAACGTAAAAATGAATGCACACTGTCAAATAAAATATGGAAAAATATATGTATCCTTCATATATAGAGACACTAACGTAAAGAATGTATGTATGTGTTTTTAAATATAATATCTATATATTCATGATATCATGCAAAAGAGGAAGGTTTTCCTTAACTTTTTTGAAAATGTTTAAAATATTTATGCTTGAAAACTTAAATCTTGTCGAATTTTTCTAAAAAGAAATTATTTTATTTTGCTATGTATGTTTTTTTGAGCAAATTGCAAATTTTTCTTTACAAATTTTTATATAAAACATTTAGATTTTTAATTTTCACTACTATTTAATATTTTTCTACATGCATATCTATGAATATTTCAAAGGAATGTCTAAAAAATCGCTTTCAGACAAAAAAAAAAAGTTTAGATTTCAAATTTTTTAAAACTACTTTTTTTCTTTTTTCCTGTCAATCAAATTATACAATGGTTTAAAAATTCATATTAAAATAGAATGGAGATACTTATTATAGTTAGTATAATTTGACTGCAAGCCTAGTCTGAAAATTATGTGCTAAATATCATTGTAACAATAAAAAAAAGGGAATGAAGAAAGAGAAATTTTAAGCACTAAACAGCAAAACAAAATTTTAGAAGACAGAAACAAACATCAATGAAATAATTTTTAAAAACTCAATCTATTGTTTGTTTTGTAATTAAAAATGCCTATACAATTGTTTTATATTGAAAATAAATCCTTGCTTTTTGAACTCAATTAAATCCTGGACATTCTTCAAAAAAGTCATTTGATATTCTGATGTGGAAAAAAGCTTTCAATATTTTATTTAAACATTTTAAAAATTGGCTTTTTTAAAAAGCGAGTCTTGCGTTCAGCTTAGTTACATTATCAGACCGCTTTTAAAGTAATACTAAAGATATTTTCGGATGATCTTCGCAATTTTGAGCCGAGGTCAGAAAAGGAGGATGACACCTGAGCTGGCATCACATCTTTCAAAACTCTGAGTCACAACAGTCAGTTTTAAAAAGAAAGGAGAAGAATTAAGCAAATTAGTAAGAGTGGTACCATTTACACTTTAATGGAATTTTGAAAGTTTACAAATCTACACTATCCAGAAATATTACAGCGGAAGAGATTTTTGGTATTGCAAACAAAACCAGAATTTTTTTTTATTCACTTAAAATAGATGTCATGCAGATAGACAGAGGAATCAAAGAAAATTGAAATCAAAATAGTGTTAGTTTTGGACAGTTAATTTAAAGATCTGTTTATAAAAGGACGGTGTTTTCATAGAAAGTTGATAATATTTCTGGAAAGAAAATCTACGTAGCAGCAAAGATGTCTTTTTAGACTGCCTTAAAAACGCATATTTTTTAGAATAACATTTCGTAGTATTATGGTCGTCGTAATCTGAAGTCGAAAATTGAATTAAAAGGAAATTGAAATCTAGATGAAAAGATAAAATCTCGTTCATTATGTAAACCTTCATTGTTTTATTACATATTTTGAACATTTCCCGAACATTGATTTTCTAAAGCTTACTTAAATGACAAAAATTATTCATTTAAATGTATTGAAAAATTTGTTATTTTGTTAAACATGAAACAAAAAATTACCCTTCAAATCTAGTGTTATTATTTATTTTACAGCTGAAGTAGTCTTCATTTTATTAAGATTTAAATAGGCAATAAAAAGCTGAATGTTAAAAAATAATTCTTATTCAGTTTCAGGAATATGTTAATTGTATATATGCTGTTTTTAAATATAAAGCAAAAATATAAAACTATACTAATTATTTCCATTTCTTCTTTACCCGAATGCATATATTCAATGAAATATAATTTTCCGTTAATCCTTTCATACAGAAGATCATTCGTGTTCTGAGAATAATAGAATGCCTCAGTTTCTCGTTCAAAATTTTTTTAAAAAAAATCCCTACTTCCTCAAAGATTGCAGCGACAATCGGTAATGCTAAATTGTTCATGTAGAAATGAAGTTAAAATGAAGATTATTAAGTAAATGTAGGTTCAGACATCCTTTGAGAATCTTCGTCCTGTCCTCCAAATCCATATAGCTGAATTTTTCTAATTAATAAAATATTCATCACGGCATTCAATCAATCTTATTTAGTGAAAGCTAGGGGACATTTTGAAGTCATTCATCACCTGCTGTAATTTCCTAGAACGGGTGTTTGAGACCCTTCAGTATTGATAGAATCAAGCATTGATACAAATATATATTTTTTATGATTAGTTGCTGGCGTCCTGGCATAGGGGTTGTTACGTAAGCATGTTGCCCCGCCTCTCACTTGTAACGCCCTCTAGCGGTATATGTAAAAAACCATCAGTCTTTGTAACATCATCGACGTAGCAGCACGCCGAAAGGCGAAGCTCAAAGCAACTCCCGAAAGCGGAGAAACAATAAAATCTTTAAAAAACTAAAAAAGGTCCGTCATCATTATCGAACCTCTCCAGGGGTTGCGCGTCTTCCCCGTGATCTGGGCTTTCTGGGTTCGAGTTCCTGTTCGGGCATGCTTGTTCTTCATCTGTGTTATATCTTTGAGGTGTGTGAATGTGCCCCCCTGTAAAAAGGGATTGTGCAAGCGAATGTGTGAGTTTCATCTTCATATGAGCAAGAAGTCAGACGTCTGCCCCCAGCTGCTCAGGGGTCTTTACCCTCAGAAGCTACTGCACCCCCTTTCCGTGGTAACGCGGGTACGACATCATCATCATATGATTAGTTTTTATCTATAATGGATATTATGTTTTTATCAATTCTTTTAGAGTTCTTGTCATACGTAGACATTTTACTCTAAAACTGCATATATTATAATTTTCTAATTATTTAAGAGTTTGGCAATAAATTATGAACTAAACACTCTACCATTTTAATTATTTTTCGATTTCCAATTCAGTAAATATATATTATAAAAAGACACTTAAAATATATCCATCAATGAATAAATTTTCATTCCAACCACACCAATATAGTACTTGAGGAATAAAATATCAAATTCATATTTTTTAAATCAAATATTCATAATCTAATAAATCATACCATGAATAGCTCTTTACGTGTATATTTATTCAATTAACATAATTATTATGAAGCATTACCATTATTTTATTCATGCAATCAGTCTGAATGAATCATACACTCTGTCGAAATATGAATTATATGTTTACTCGGCCCTATTGAACAAAGCAAATACTCCTATTAATTCAGCAAGGAACCTCCAAATCCTACGAGAACTGAAATTGTCACGAGTAATCTGAAGTCTGATTACTCTGTCGATAGATATACTCTTCGGACAGGAGAAGGATCCACTCCTATAATCGCCAGTTATGTTACCTCCATTCATCCGAGTCCTCATTACACATCACTTCAACTGCATAGGTTTCGAGATGTAACGCGAGGCTTTGATTTAGATCGATGAGTTACACGATTTATAGATCCTTGGCTAAGATGATATTCTTGTTCCTGAGTTTTATGAGTCGGAATGGATGGTTTAGCGAGTATAGGAATGGGAATGTTGCATATGGAAGCAAGAAAAATATTGGAAATGAATTTAATGATACAAACACAAAGGATTTAATGAAATTAGGTCTTTAAATTTTAAATATGTTAATATTATGCTATCAAAACATTATCATGACAAAGATGTTTCAAGTTTGTATTATAACATGTTAAAAGCACATAATGATTAACTTTTTTAAAACTAACTAGAGCCACAATCGACCATAAACTGTTTGTACATTAATAATTCATGTACTTATTAATAATTAGTTTATTCATAAATTAATAAATCATTACGGTGCATATGTCTTCAATCTTCCAAAGCATCTCAGGTCGCGGTGGCCTGATGGTAAGGTCTCGGCTTGTGAGCCGTAGGGTTTCAGGTTCGAGACACGATTCCACCGAAGAACCGTCGTGTAAGGGGGTATGTTGCACGTTAAATTCGTCATGCCAAACGCCATTCCGCTGGTGTGGTGTGGAGAGGGGGGCGCCAGCTCAGGTGTCGTTCCTCGTCATCTGACCGCAGTTCAAAATGACGAGGTCAGTCCCAAAATAGCCCTAGTGTTGCTTTACAATGGGACGTTTATATAACTGAACTAAACTAATCTAAAGCATCTCTCCAAAAATTCCGAAAAAGATGCTAATTGGTTAATCTCGATATCGTTCATGTTTTTAGGGGAGATCATTTTGAACGCTTATGATTGAATTGATTTTTAAATTTTCAACTGTTATGTTTGAATTTTTAAAAAATAATAAGGCCATACTTTTTTTGTTTTATTTTAACAATCCTTCCATTGCGTGATACTCGTTTTATGAACATCCTATATTAAGTTAATTGTGACAATTAGTTTTGATAAGTAACCTCTGATCTCAGCAAAGGAAAGCACTGCTTCAAATTGCATTTGACAGCAATACATTAAGTATAGCTGTGCTTGCAAAAGAGTGTCGAAATCGCCTCAGTTTTCAAGCTGCGGGACTCTGGAAAATTTCCATTATGCAGATCATTCGTTAATAGAATGCGATGAGGCAATAATAATGATGTATTTAGAGGACATAAGTTTTTATATGAAACAACTATTTCGTTAAATCATTACAGCAATAGAGGATTAAAAACTTTACTATGTTTTTAGAGAAAGTGTAGTGAAATAGAATTTCTGAAATTTCTCTAAAAAATGGATAATATTGATGAACAGTGGGAAATTATTGATGGCAAGTATATATACAAGTCGTTAGTATATATATCCGGGCATAGAATTTTGATTCATTCAAAAATTAAATACTTCCAGTTGTTTTAACCACCAAAAGTGGATTATGTGCTGCTGGCCTAATAAATTTGTTGGAAGAATTATTTACAAACAATCAATAAAAATTTATCACATTTTGCATACAAAATTTCATTTTGTTGGCCCATGTGATTGATATTTATCAGGAACATATGCAAAATTTCATTATTTTAGCAAATTCTAATTCAGAGTTGTTTCCATATATTTATAAGCAAACGGGATTATTTTATCTTTGCTTGTTTGGGAGTTATAGAGTTTTTATGCTCACAGAATTTTTGAAATACCCTATGCATTTGATTAAAATTAAATTTTATTGTAAAGTAAGAATGAAATTTATCAATTAACGGTTAGACATTTTGAATTCTCTTAATATTTTATCAAATATATGTTTGATATAATATTAAGGAGAAATCAAAAATGGCTTTAGATGGTTATTAAGAAAGATTTCATGTATACATTTTGATATAATAATTGTTTTTTAAGAACATTTTTTAATCAGCTATGTTCGTTGTATAGGGTATTTAATCGAAGCAATTTTTCTATTTAAAGAAAAATAATTGAACGTTGCAACTAATTCTAAAGATATAAAAATTTATTTCATATCTTATTGAAATATTAAAATATTAATTATTGAAATAATAATTAAAAATATTTCTTTTATTCTAAGCTAATTTTTTTCATTAAATAGTTTCCACAAATTTCTTTATCTTCTGTTAAGTCCTAGAATATTTATTAAAAATGATCTTTCCTTAGAAATCTTGATGATATTAAAAATATTTTAAATAAAGATAATTTCGTTCTTTATTAGCTAATATAACATTTTAATGTTTATTTTAAAAAATTCATATGAAATTAAAATTTTTTTTGCCATATCTTACTTTATAATGCACTAATAAAACTGAGTCCAATTTTTTAACATTTCATTATATTCTACATTTTTCTTTTGACACATTTCTTAATTCCTGATTAAAAATATCTTGATATTCAAAATATAATGTTTATAAAATTAACTAGTAGGTATGGATCACATGTATAAAAAATATTTAGCTAATTAAATATACAAACTATTGTTAAAAATTCTAAAATTAATTAAATTTTCTTCAGGAGCAAGTAATTGTACAATCTGTAAAAATTTGGTACATCAAAAAGTGAGTGAAAGTTCAATTCCAAAATTTCATTTTTACAAATATGAAACAAATTTTAAGTAAGGCATTAAAATAGTTAAAAGATGGTAATGGTTGTAAAGATAAAAACTACTTTTGTATCGCTCTATTGATTAATTTGCAATAATAGTTTGCATTAAATATTATTTTCCTTAAATAATTACTTTTAAATATAAAATTAATTTAATTTAGGATTTGTAGAAAAAAGTTTTCACCAAATGCGTAATAATGCAGAGAGTTTAATAAAAGTGGAAGAATATTATTAAAATTACTGACGTTTAGTAAAAGAAATTATTAAAATGTAAGAGTGCAGCAAAAAATGAAACACATCTACGTATAAAATGCATATATTAGTAGTTTAATCATCATCAAATTAGATTCTAAGTAACTTTATTTCAAGATATCTATTCATATTAGGTTTTATATGTATTCCCAACTTATTCTATTTACTTCGTCTTACAAGTCACGTACGATTGACTGAAAATTGATCGTTACTGAATAAGTTACCAAAACCATTAATGAGCTGAAATACAATGAAGCGCTCAATCAAAAATGACATGGCTGCATAATCTTCGATTCCAGAATCATTCAAAACATATCGAACAACAATATTACCAATCTAACAAATTACAATTTTTGATCGTTGTACCTTACCTTTCATCCAAGCATAATGCACCCTATTAAGAATAAAAGACCCGGAATCGATCTGCCAAAGAAATAAATCCCCCTTTTATCTCTCTTATATCATATCCCGAACACATCGAACAACCTATTTCATCCAAGGTTATACTCGATAAGGTTGTAGAATAGCGTGTTCTTGCGAAAGGCACTTTCTGCTTTCATCTCATTACGGGGCTTTTAGCGTTTCCAGAGCGGAACAGGAAAATGTCATTTTCTGGGGTGACATTTACGACTCTTCGATTGCACGGATGTAAAGTAGGCGCCAAATATCGTTCTTATCACCTTCAGGTATTGATTGGCTGCCTGTGATAGGCATGCTGTCTGAATTTCTGTTAGAGTGCATTCAAAATGAATAGAAACATTCTGCCGGAAAAGGCTCATTATTTCTATTTTCATCCTCCCTCTAGTGTCATGACTATCACACAAAACACCGGAATATTCAATTCAATTAAAATAAAAACCTTTCGAAGAAAAAGCATGAACTCAATATTTTTTGTATGAGCAGCAGCGGAGTTTCTCGGCATCAGAAGTTCTTACTCAATTTCACTTTAGAATATCCATGTAGATAGATTTAACGCATGTTATATTAGTTATAAATCAAACATCACCCCCCTAGTGTCACATGGAGAGGATGGTTTCGTCTCAAGTGATATCCTCATGCAGTAATAATGCATCTTTTCTAAAACAGTCTTCAACTTACTTTTAAACATTATTATTATTATGCAAAGAATATTAACATTATGCAAAAAAGTTTGAATTTAACAATACACATCATGTGGTAATATAAAAAAACTTTCTAATTTATTGCCTAATTACTGCTCATTTTTATTGATTTTTTTTTAGTTTATAGTTAATATCTGAAACTCCGAAAATATATATAATATATATATATATCAAACGGG